>NW_027328746.1:0-194415 GCF_048564905.1 Vicugna pacos | reverse complement strand
TTATGATTTGTTCTAGTTCTGTGAAATATGTCCTGGGTAATTGGATAGGGATTGCATTAAATCTGTAGATTGCCTTGGGCAGTGTGACCATTTTAACAATATTGATTCTTCCAATCCAAGAGCATGGAATATCTTTCCATTTTTTAAAGTCTTCTTTAATTTCCTTCATCAATGGTCTATAGTTTTCTGTGTATAATTCTTTCACCTCCTTGGTTAGATTTATTCCCAGATATTTTATTACTTTGGGTGCTATTTTAAAGGGGATTGTTTCTTTACTTTCTTTTTCTGTTGATTTATCGTTAGTGTAAAGAAAGGCAACTGATTTTTGAACATTAATTTTGTAACCTGCTACCTTGCTGAATTCTTCGATCAGCTCTAGTAGCTTTTTTGTGGACCTTTTAGGGTTTTCTATATATAGTAACATGTCGTCAGCATATAATGACACTTTTACTTCTTCTTTTCCAATTTGGATCCCTTTTATTTCTTTCTCTTGCCTGATTGCTGTGGCTAGGACTTCCAGGACTATATTGAATAGGAGTGGTGATAGTGGGCATCCTTGTCTTGTCCCAGATTTTAGTGGGAAGCTTTTGAGTTTTTCACCGTTGAGAACTATGCTGGCTATAGGTTTGTCATATATAGCTTGTATTATGTTGAGATATGTTCCCTCTAGACCCACTTTGGTGAGAGTTTTTATCATAAATGGGTGTTGAATTTTATCAAATGCTTTTTCTGCATCGATTGAGATGATCATGTGGTTTTTGTCCTTTCTCTTGTTGATGTGATGTATTACATTGATTGATTTGCGTATGTTGAACCAGCCTTGTGTCCCTGGGATGAACCCCACTTGGTCATGATGTATAATCTTTTTTATGTGTTGTTGGATTCTATTTGCTAAAATTTTGGTGAGGATTTTGGCGTCTATGTTCATCAGTGATATGGGCCTATAATTCTCTTTTTTTGTAGTGTCTTTGCCTGGTTTTGGTATCAGGGTGTTGGTGGCTTCATAGAAAGAGTTTGGGAGTATTCCCTCCTTTTCAATCGTCTGGAAGAGTTTGAGAAGGACTGGTATGAGTTCTTCTTTGTATGTTTGGTAGAATTCCCCGGTGAAACCGTCCGGTCCTGGACTTTTATTTGTAGGGAGGTTTTTAATTGCTATTTCTATTTCCTTTCTAGTGATCGGGTTGTTCAAGTGTTCAGTTTCTTCTTGATTCAGTTTTGGTGGACAGTATGTTTCCAGAAACTTGTCCATCTCCTCTAGGTTATCCAGTTTGTTTCCATATAGTTTTTCATAATATTCTCGTATGATATTCTGTATTTCTATTTTGTTTGTTGTAATTTCTCCATTTTCCTTTCTTATTTTGCTAATTTGTGCTCTCTCTTTTTTCTTCTTTGTGAGTTTGGCCAGAGGTTTGTCGATTTTATTTGCTTTTTCAAAAAACCAACTTTTGGTTTGGTTGATTTTTTCTATGGTCTTGTTAATCTCTATTGTATTTAATTCCTCTCTGATCTTTATAATTTCCTTCCTTCTGCTGCTTTTTGGGGCTTTTTGTTCTTCTTTTTCTAATTGATTCAGGTGGTGGGTTATCTTGTTTATTTGATATTTTTCTTCTTTTTTAATTAAGGCCTGTATCGCTATAAACTTCCCTCTTAGCACTGCCTTTGCTGTGTCCCATATGTTTTGAGTGGTTGTGCTTTCATTATCATTTGTCTCAAGGTATTTTTTAATTTCAGCTTTGATTTCCTCATTGATCCATTGTTTTTTCAATAACATATTGTTTAATCTCCATGCTTTTCTTTTTTTGTCCTTTGTTTCTCTGTTGTTGATTTCCAGTTTCATGGCATTGTGGTCAGTAAAGATGCTTGAGATAATTTCTATCTTCTTAAATTTGTTGAGGTTTCTTTTGTGTCCAAGTACATGATCGATCCTGGAAAATGTTCCATGTGCACTTGAAAAGAATGTATATTCTATTTTTGGGGGGTGTAAAGCTCTGAAAATATCCACCAAATCTAGTTTTTCTATTGTAGTATTTAATTTCTCTGTTGCCTTGTTTATTTTCTGTCTGGAAGATCTGTGTAGTGATGTTAATGCAGTGTTAAAATCTCCAACTATGATTGTATTCCCATCAATATCCCCCTTTATCTCTGTTAGTAATTCTTGTATGTACTTAGGTGCTCCTATATTGGGTGCATATATATTAACGAGTGTAATATCTTCATCTTGTATCACTCCTTTAATCATTATAAAATGTCCTTCTTTATCTTTCTTTATGGCCTTTGTTTTAAAGTCTATTTTGTCTGAAATCAGTACTGCAACACCTGCTTTTTTGGCTTTTCCATTTGCATGGAATATCCTTTTCCATCCTTTCACTCTCAATCTAAATGTGTCCTTCTCCCTAAAGTGGGTCTCTTGTATGCATCATATTGAAGGTTGTTGCTTTATTATCCACTCTGCCACTCTATGTCTTTTGACTGGAGCATTTAGTCCATTAACATTTACAGTACTTAATGATAGATGTGTGTTTATTGCTATTTTGAACTTATCTTTGCAGTTGAATTGGTATATCCTCTTTGTTCCTTTCTTCTTCCTTTTGTGGTTTGGTAATTTTCCTTTGTATTATCATGGATTTTATTTAATTTTTGTGACTCCCTTGTAAATTTTTGACTTGTGGTTACCCTTTTTTCTAAATCTATTAACCTATACCCGTTTTTAATAAACTGATAATAACATGATCTCAAACCCATCCTACTGTTAAGAAAATTTAAAAAAGAAAGAAAAAAAATTCTATATTTCCCTGCCTCCCTCTCCCACTCTCAGTGATTTGTATGTCTTCTTTTATAATTTCGTGTTTTCTTTATTTGTAATTCATGAGTTATCACCTTTCCAGTTGTACGTTTCTCATTTCTGTAGCATCCTGCTGCTTTTCTATTTGGAATAGCCCTTTCAATATTTCTTTTAGCATGGGTTTAGTGTTGCTAAACTCCTGCAGCTTTTTTTTGTCTGTGAAACTCTTTATTTCTCCTTCTATCCTAAAGGATAGCCTTACTGGATAAAGTATCCTAGGCTGCATCTTTTTTTCATTCAGGGCTTTGTATATATCTTGCCACTCCCTTCTGGCCTGTAGTGTTTGTGTAGAGAAATCAGCTGAGAGCCTTATGGGGGTTCCCTTGTAGTTCACTCTTTGCTTTTCTCTTGCTGCCTTTAGAATCATTTCTTTATCCTTGGCGTTGGCCATCTTGATTATGATATGTCTTGCTGTGGGTCTATTTGAGTTCTTCCTGTTTGGGACCCTCTGAGCTTCCTGTACTTGTATATCTGATTCCTTCTTTAAGTTTGGGAAGTTTTCAGTCATGATTTCTTCAAAAACCTTTTCAATTCCCTTTGATCCTTCTTCCCCTTCTGGGACCCCTATTATGTGAAGATTGGGACGCTTTATATTATCCCATAGGTCCCTTATGCTATTGTCATTATTTTTTATTTGCTTATCTTGTAGTTCTTGTGAATGGGTGCTTTCTGTTGCCCTTTCTTCTAGATCACTAATTCGTTCCTCTGCATTAACTAGTCGGCTTTGCACAGCTGTTAGATCATTCCTCATCTCTGTCAATGAGTTTTCCCATTTTGCTTGGCTCTTCTTTATAGCTTCAATTTCATTTTTGACATATTTTATTTCTCTAAGCATTATCTCTTTTAATTCCTTCAGCAATTTGATCACTCTTTTTTTGAAATCTTGATCTAGTAGGCTATCGATGTCTATTTCATTGAGCTTTCTTTCAGGGGATTCCTCTTGTTCTTTTAATTGGGAAAGGTTTCTCTGCTTCTTCGTCTTGCTCATACCTCTCTGGCACTGTGGTTTATGGAGTATCAGTTGTCTATTTTGGATCTTAAGGATTTTATCTATCTAATGCGTATTTAGGAATAGAACTTAGGAAAAAAAAGAAAAAAGAAAAAACAAAAAAAGAGAAAAAAATAAGAGAGAGAGAGAAAAAGAGTTTTAAAAGAAGGGAGAAAGAGGGTTTGAAAACAATGTATAATGAATAATAGAAGATCGAGTTGAAGCAGAGTATTAATCAGGTGGAGACGTCCTTTTAAAACCTTTAAAAAAAAAGGGGGTGGGGAGATGAATATATGTGTTTGAAGCCTGTGTCTAATCAATAACAGGACATCAAAACCTAAGAGAAATAGAAATGAATTAAGAAGTAAAAATTAAGAGAGTAATTGAAAATAGAAGAGGTAAAAACAGATTAAAAAAACAAAAACAAAAACAAAAAAACAAAAAAACAAAACAAAACAAAAAAAACAAAACAAAACAAAACAAAAATAGGGGGTTGTCGGTGTTCTCCTGGAGTGTGTGTGCTTTTAATGTGATGTCCTTCTGTCTTGTCCTGTTTTGGAAGCTCAGCTTGTTTTCATAGGCCCTCCGTTGGCGCCCTCTTCTGTGCTGCTCCCAGCACCTGTCGGCAAGCAGATCGCGCCTCCTCCTAACACGGGGTCAGATGCAGCTCTCCTCTGCTGCGGGCGGGCGGGTCACTGCCCCTCTGGATGCCGCAGACAGATGTTGCAGACTGGCCAGGCAGGAGGACGGGTCGTGCCCCTTCCCAGCACCTCGGTCAGGGGTTGTGTTCCTGCCCGACAGGCGAGGGGCCGCTCTCCCCCTGCCTGTGCCGCCGGTAGCTCCGCTGCTCTGTGCGGCTGCGCGCTCTGCGCCGGCGCTCCGCCCTGGTCGCGCTCCGCCCCGGTCGCGCTCCGCCCCGGTCGGCGCTCCGCCCTGGTCGCGCTCCGCGGGTGGGCTCGGGGAAGACCCAGGGGCAGCCTCGTCCCTGCTCCGAGCCAAGACCCAGCTGCTTGTTTGTCTTTGTGGAGCAAGTTCTCTGGGGTACCAGAATGGAAGGTTCCTATCTGCCCAGGGCTGTAGGCCCGTCTCAGTCTGGCCCTTGAGGCTGCTAAGCCCTTCGGTGCGGACGCAGGTTTCGTCTCTGCCCCTGCCTGGGTGTTAAGCGCCGGGGAATATGGCGGCTCTGCCTGGGCCCCTCCCCTCTTCCCCTGAAAAGTTTCCGCGTGTTTTCAGAGATGGGGGTATGCACCCTTCCCCCGAGAGCACATCAACCTTGCTGTTTTATGGAGGGCCCAGGTTGTTCTGTCCTGTACACCCACAGCCCCGGCGCCCAGCCCCTTGCAGTCCCCCGGAGTTTCCTCCGTGCAGCCGCCCCCGTCCTCCGCCCAGATTATGCAGCCTGGCCCTGCCCGCCGCTGCTGGCCCGTGTCTCAGGCTGGGTGTCGGGGGGACGCTCTGTGCCCGTTTAACTTAGTTCTGTCAGACAAGGGCTGCTCTGTACAGATCCGAGCCTCGGAGGCTCCCCCTCCGTCCCGCTGGCCTCTCAGTTGGAGAGGGGACACCCAGCGAGCAAGCGCCAGGCCTCCTTTGCCGCTCCCTCCCCGCGGGACCCGTCCCGTGCTGCTTTGCCTTTTGTTCTTTCTTTTTTCCTTTTCTCCTACCAGATTTTTGGCGTCTTTGTCTTTTGAAGAGGGCGATGATCTGTTGGAGTTCCGCAGGTGCTCTGGTTGGCTGAGTGGGTCTGTAGATGTGGGTCTTGGTGTATTTGTGGGAGAGGGTGGCTTACAAGCGTCCTTCTACTCCGCCATCTTGCCCGGAAGTCTGGAATTTCCTTTAAAAACTGAAAATAGACTTAACTCATGATTCAGCCTTCCCACTCCCGGGCATGTATCAGAAGAAAACTCTAATTCAAAAAGTCACATGCACCTCAATGCTCAAAGCAGCACTATTTATAATTGCCAGGACATGGCAACAACCCAAATGTCCATTGACAGCTGACTGGATAAAGATGTAGTAGTATATTTATACAAAGGAATACTACTCAGCCATGAAAAAAACAAAATAATGTCATTTGCAGCAACATGGATGGATGTAGAGATAGTCATTCTAAGTGAAGTAAGCCAGAAAAAGAGAAAAATGCCATATGATATCACTTATATGTGTAATCTAAAAAATGACACAGATGAACTTAACTACAAAAGAGAAACTGACCCACAGACATAGAGAAACAAACTTACGGTTACCAGGGAAAGAAGGGGATGGGAAGGGATAAATATGGGAATTGGAAAAGTGTCCCTCTTGGGGAGTTATGGAAATGTTAGCTATCTTGATTGTGGTGATGGTATTCTGGGTGTAGACATCTATCAAATTCATCAAATAGTACATGTGAAATATGTGTAATTTACTATACAGGAATCATACCACAATAAAGGTGCCTTTAAAAAAAAGAAAAGAAAAGATTGGTGGCATTGTGTCCTACGTTTTTATGTGTCTGCAGTGAGTGGGTCTTCAAGTTTCCGGTCTGCCATGTTTTCTGAACCAGAAGTGCCCTCCTTCGCTTTTCTTTGGTAAACTGTCTGTGGGTGGCATTTATTCCCGTGGCTTCAACTTCTCTCTGTCCACTGATTAACTGTCAAATCTTTTCCAGCAAGGACATTTCATTTCAGTCCCAGAAATATACTTATAATTGACAAGTAAACATTCCCACTTGATTAGCCCATAAAAATCTCAAGCTCTGTGTGTTTGAATTTACACCCGCTCAGAACTAAGTTTACTTCTTCAAACAATGGCATCACTATCCCATCTATTTTCCGTGCCATACATCTGGGAGTTTTCCTTTACTTTTCCACTCCCTCACCCCCATCAGTACTAAAATTCTCTTCCTTAATAACCCCCAACTAAGTCCCTTCTTCTTGCTTCCCACTGCATTAATTCACACCCGTCGCTAGTCTCCCCAGTGCTGTTCTTTAGAGTGAACAATCCACTTTTCTCACTTTTAATGACTAATCTGTGTCACTCTCCTCCTTAAAACCCCAAAGAATTCCCCGTTGCGTATGTGAGGAAGTCCACGCTCCCTGATTTAACGTCACACCTTCTCATCACCTAATTGTTGCTTTTTTTCAGCCTCAGCTTCCGTTAGTTCCCCACAGCCTCTAGCCTCACTGACCTTCCTTCCCTAAGTGCAAAGGGCTCATAGACACGACCAGACCTCTGCACGAGACACACAAGCTGCGGAGAATCCCGTCCCCACCACGCACTCTCCTGGTCTAGAGATTTGCTGGAATCCTTCAGATGTCAGTGCAGAAAGCTTTTCTCCTCTGACACCTTCCCTACCTTCTAGAACCCTGCCCCAGGCAGTGCAAGAGCCCCTCTGAACATACAATATACATGAAGCCAAGTGACGCTTACCACATTGTTTTGAAAACCTATTTAAATTTGTCTCTTCCACGACACACTGTGATCTCCTTGAAGGATGGGGGCTGTGTGGTATTTGTCTAGACAGCTAATGTCTGGCACAGATCCCAGGCCATCAGAAACAGTCTGCTGACTCATCAAGAAGAATTGTCGTCTTTGCGACGTAAGAAAGACTACATGATCTCTGATCTTACACCATCCGGCAAGGGTCAAAATAATTTCACATAGAACTACACAGGCAAAATATGTGTATTCTTTTCCTCTTTGTGAGCCCGAGATCATAGGCATCCTGGAACGTAGGTGTCACTCTAAGCTGTCTGTCCCCTAGGCTGTCACATCCAACTTCAACATATTTTTTAGAAGTTGAAGGGATACATGTACATCACCCCGTCTTAGAACAAACGGCGCTTCAGCCTGACCCAGTTTAATGTCCATATGAAAATCAGTAATCTTCCAAACTGAAGCGTGAGGAAAGATTTCCCGTCTCTCCTTCCAGTCTGTCTGCCATCTGCATCCCACATCCCCACTGCTCACCTGCGTCAGACCACCTTCCATCTAGAAACATTTTCGGTGGGACACTTGGATGAGAACTAATTACAGCAGTCATGAAAATAGTCCCATGAACGTAGGCTCTGCACAACAAGGATGCTTTGACCGGAGGCCTCAGCCGTGGCCTGCAGGGTCTGTTCACGTTTTCTGCCTGGCTTCAATGCAGACGTTGTGCAGAAAATCAAGCCTGCCATTAAAGTCATAGAAGGCCCAAGAAATCCAGAAAAATAGAGTGAGAGTCATCTCCTTGGGAATATTTTGGAAACAATCCACAAATAGGAAGAAGAGCTTTAAGAAGTTCGTTTCAGAGCAGATGATGCCCAACTGCAGGTGGCTCAGTTTTGTTATTGTTGCTCGCTAGTTGGCTTTCTGCTGCTTCTAACACGCCTCTGTTTAGAGAAGTGGCCTGAGTCGGCCCTCAGAGCAGAAAGGTGAGCTGGGCCTAGCGAGAGCCGAGCTCCTCTGCTGTGTAGTAACCCGCTGAGAAGGAAGGGATGGCCCAGGGCTTCCTCTGACTCTCTCTCCCTCCGTTATAAACTCTCTGAAGGGAAAATGGAGTAAAAAATTCTTAATTCAGTATGGTATTGTGAAAGTGAAAAATTAACTGTCTTTGGAGGGGATGGTATAGTTGAAGGGGTAGAGTACGTGCTGGGATCAATTCCCAGTACCTCAATGTAAAAAAATAATAAGAAAAATTCTTTTTTTTTAAAAAAGGAAAAGGACAAAGAAGAAAAGAGATCTCAAACAACTCAAATTTAAAAGTAAATAAAAACATTTTATACATAGTAATCAGTTCAGTCTTTTGCTAGATTAGGAGTTTGGGATTAACAGGTACACACTACTATGAATAAAATAAATAACCAACTCCCAGGTCCTTAATAACCTAGTTCAACCTGAATCCTTTCTCTTTTTTCCCCTAAGCAACCCGTGGAAACCCCTGAAATTCTCACCTTATAAAGAATTCATTTAAAGGTGGTTTGAAAGTTACTGCTTAAAATATTTATTTGTGATTCCGTGAATATAGGTCTAGTAAGAAAGATAGACAATAAACCAGTAAGCAAAAAATATATTATGTACTGCCAAGTACTAATAATTTCCACAAAGAAACATAAAACATATTAGGAGAGAAAATGATTGAATAGGAAATATGTGCGTGCTATTTTAAATAATGTGGTCAGATAAGTCCTCTCTGAGGGTAAAATAATTTGAACAAAGTCCTGAATGAAGCAAAAGAATAAGCCACGTAGGTAACAGACAAGAAAAGCCTCCCAGGCCGGGAGAAGTGTAAGTACGAGACTTGGAGTTACAAACACAGCTGTCCTGGTGGGGACCATCTGGGCGGTGAAGATGGGCTGGAGCAGAACGGTGAGAACTGAGGCTGCAGAGACGGGTGAGGGTCCGGATCACACAGGGCCTTGGTAGGGACTCTGGATATCCTTCTGAGTACAATGGAAAATCACGAGAGTATTTTGCAAAGCGGAACAACTTGATCTTATTCATAGTGTAATGAGACAGCTGTGGGTAACATATGGGGAATAAGCAATGGAAGCAGGGCAAGGTAAGCTGATGGGAAGCCAGTGGGAAGAGTGCTGCTGACCTGGAGAGAGACACCGCGGTTGGGCTGGGATGATGGCGGGAGACGGGCTGAAATGGGGACACGATTTGGCAGTAACGGTCACAGGCCTTAATGCTCGAGTTGGACACAGACACAGAGTGCTTCAGGGTGATGGGTATGTGATATCCGGGGCTGAGCCACAGCTTTTGTGCAGAGACCTGACAGGAGAATAAAGTGGGGACGTTGACGTCGGTAAGAAGAGTTGGTGGGTGTTGAATTCCCCCTAGAGCCGCGTCTCTGTTTCTCTGTAGATGAAGTCAGCAGAGTAGGGTTGGGTGTTCCTACTTCTGCAGAGAATTGCGTGTCCTCCTCATCGACAAATTCGAGAGGCCGACCTGCCCATCCAATTGCAGCATCTTGAATCTGCTTCTTTCTATGCAGGAGGAGATTTCCAACTAAGATGCCAATCAAAAATTCCCGTGTCCAGGGTTAGAGCTGTGTGAGTTTGGGATGACCTCAGAGATGCCTCCACAGAGGTTCAGTGTGCTCTCTCTCCCTCAGAGCACATAGTTCCCTTCAGTCTGCTGGGTCTCAGCAGAGAAGATATCACAAATAGCCCTTCTCAGGCCCTGGAGACCAACCTCCCACTTGGCCAAGCTCTGAAAATGAGTACGAGTTCTGGGCAAAGGGCCTTCTCCAGGGCGCCATCTTGCAGATTACATGGGGACAGTGTACAAAAGAGTGGGAGGGTTGATGGTATAAATGGATTTTAATTTTTGCTCTGAATCTGATTCTGTCCTTCCGTTTTGTTAAGGAAGTGTTCTTAGGCCAGACATGATTCTCCTTTTTTCTTTCTATTTGATCATCCAAGGGGTTTAGATAGGGTATTTGTTTTAGGGTAAGAATCTTTAAAAAAAGAAAACCCTTGCAAATAGCGTCTTGTTAGGCATTTGGACAAGACAACCAGTAAATTCTCCCAGCAGTATTGAACCCCCTTGTTCCTCCAGGGGTTCTCCAAAGTATACATGTTCCAATTCTGACCCAAAACCAATGAGACTTTTCTTTTTTTTAATCACTTCACCACGGACAAAAGATATCACTAAAGAAGGTGAGAAAAGAACAGGTCCCCATCATCCAGAGTCCCTACCAAAGAGCCCACAGAAGTAAAGAGGAGATGAAAGAGAGAAACGTTTTATTTATACACACCGCAGGAGCCAACCAGAAAAGTAACTACCATGTTAAATGGTGAAAGTTAAAAGGCTTTGTTATCAACCTAACTGAATAGGGCAAAGGGAGAGGAGAGAATTGGCTTCCATGACAGGTTTTCTTCTACATCTATTGAATCTCAGGTATCTTCAGCTAAAGGGCTTTTGTATTAACCGTGGGTTCCATCTGACTTTCCATTCCTCGAACTTTGTTCTTCTTTTTCAAGATTCACTCATGTATTCTGAGCCCCTGGATTTTCCACGTGAATTTTAGATTGATTGTCAATTCCTGCAAAACACCACCTGGGATTTGGGTAGGCATACTTTGAATCCTTAGATCTATTCATGGACTACTGTCATCTTAGTAGAATGAAGCCTTCTGTTCAATGAATATGGGATTAATCTCTGTGAATGTAGGTCTTAATTTCTCTTGACAGAATCTCTCATGTATTGTAGTCTTCAGTGTCCAAGTCTGGGACTTATTCCTCACTTCCTGTGGATGCTGATTCAGAAGATACATGACCTCCTGGAGAACCTCTACTGCCATGGAGCTGACATGGAACTGAGTCCTGAGAAGGCTTTAAATTCTTTTAAAAATAGGATTAATGTACTTTAATTACTCCATAGATGAGTAATAAATGGGTCACATTAACATAGGATTTTATTCCTTTTAGAATTAGTAGAGTAATACACAGTACGAAAAATTGAAATATTGCCTAAAAGAGAAGAGATTAGTAATTCCCACACACAGAGGTGACTGTCATGAATGATTTGGTGCTTATGTCTCAGTCTCTGTGTCTCTCAGTATGTCTCTCTCCATCTCTTTCTCTCACACACTCACAATCAGATCAATTTACATCTATACTGATTTCTCACGTATGTGGTCGTGCAGATGGGACCTTGGATGCAGACTGTGGGTCTGCATACTTCCACCCTGAGGCCTCCCTTGACATTGGGTTGAGACCAGGCACCCGCTTTTCCAACTGCACAGCATTCATTCATCCACATGAACCAGAACGAGTGGACCCCATCCCCTCTCCATCAACATTAGTGTTTCTTTAATTCCGACTGTTTCAACCAGTGCTGTGATGAACACCCTTGAAAAGGCATCTTTGAATAGGTGTGTAAGGATTTTAGTGGGATGAACTGTAAGGATCAGAACTTCTGGGGAAGAGATGCATCTGTGGCCCTTTGATGCATCCTGCACCCTGTTCTCCTGAAGTGGAGCGTCCCTTCACTCTTCCCTCCAGGGGATCTGCTGGAGCCTCTGCCTGCTTACATTGTCACCAGGGCTGGTTGTCACCTGACTAAAGACCTGCCAGTGTGATGGTGACCGGTGCTGTCTCTGCAGTGTTTCCCTCTGCCTGTGTTCTCACCTGAGAGGTCAAGCATCTCTAACACACACTGGCCACCTGCATTGCCTCTCATTGGAACTGCCCATGTCTGCTCTGTTTCTGTTTAGAACACTGGGTTTCAAAAGATTTTTGGACTACAGGGATGGGAAACCTTTCTCCAACCTTGGGTTATGAGGAATGCTTTTTCCAGGTTGCGGTTTGTGTTTCAAGCAGTTTTTCTGGGCTTTTTCTAATTTTTTTGATTTGTTTGGTTTTGTTCTTGCCACAGGAAGAGCTAAGCATCTCCCTTCTGTCTTCTGGCTGTGGTGTCACAGGGGGAACAGCAGTGTCTACCCTGAGATCATGCACAGAGTTACTAAAAGGGCTTCATTTTGTACATCACATCTTTAATCCTCCTGGATATCCCCTTAAAATAATAAAAATGCTGTTTCAAGTGGAAACAAAAAAATCACCAGCCCCAGCTGAGAACATGTGGGCAGGCACAAAAAGCCAACTTTCATAAAGTTTCATTGAAAGGGAACACCCAGGAGAGGTAAAGACAGGCAGAGAGAAAGAGGACTTGGGGTTGTCAGGGGCTGGGTGAGGAGGGAGGGGAGTGCGCTCTCTGGATCCATGGTTTCACTTTGAGGAAAGAAATAGTGTGAAACTAGATGGTAGTGATGGTCGCACAACAGTGTGAATGCCCCTAATGCTCCTGAATTGCACAATTTAAAAGGGGAAAAGTCTATATTTTAGTACATGAAACTCTAAAAAGAAAAATAAAGGATGCCATAAATGATGTGAAACAAACAAAGGAAACTAAAGAAAACCAAACGAAAACATCTCCAGCGGAAGGGACGTCAAGTTTGGGGGGGGGACTGACAGTGGGATATTGGAGATCATTTTGGAGAAGAAGGTGTGGGTGGGTGCAGAGGGGGCTTTGCCCCAGGTGTTGGTGATGCCTGAACTGGTTCTCCGTTGCCCAGCAGTCCAGGTGCAGATGCAGGTTCAGGAGGAGCTGCAGGAGCGGCAGGAGGGAGCTCGGGGTCTCCTGCTGGATCCAGATCGTCCTTTTTTTGGTCTCTGACATCTTCCCCTGCCCCTGCCTCCTCTGTAACTATTGGATGTGGAGAGAGTTTTAAGTCTTGTGGAAGAGCTTATGCTGTGAGAGAGGAAAAATTTATCCACCTGCCTCCTTTTCCATGTGCCTCTTGAAAGACAGAAAACTTCCCAGAGCTTTCCAGACAGCTCCCTCCCAGAAAGTGCCCACAGGATGTGTTCTGTGACTGAATTTTTCCAGACAGGTGGTCTGAGGCCATTCTTTGCTCTGGTCCCAACAGTAGCCTCTGGGGACTCCTCCCTGTGTGGCCCAGCCCTCACCCCTCCCTCACCTACACACATGCACCAGCCCTGCCTTTCTGACCTTCGGGCTCTGCTTCGGGGGCTCCTGGTCCTCCACCTGACTTGCAGCGAGTTGGGCACGGTGCTCTAGGTCAGAGCCGGGTGTGCTGAGCTACCCGTCAGCCCCGAGCAGGTCCCTGGTAGAGCCCTGGGTGATGTCTGGGTCGGAGGCTTGCCCCACTGATTTCTGGGCCATGGTGGTGGGGACTCATCATTATCCAGACCCACCTGGAGCCTGCGCTGGCCCTCAGAAGAGTGGCACACCAGCCCTTCACTTGGGGAGGGGGCGTTGGTGTCCTTATTCATCAGCTTCTGTTCAGTATGTGGTATCTGGCTCTGCAATGACAGTGACCAGCAGCTGACCGGCCTGGAAGTCTCAGAGCCCTGCCCGATCAGGAACACACCTCATTCTGTCCACTCGACCCTCTACTGCCAGATCAGACTGGGATCTTGTTCAGCTCAGACACCCGGGAGGGAAAAGACATACCCAGAGAGCATGGGCTCCACCTCGGGCAGCAGGACCCTTCCCAGGTTCTCCACATCCCAGCCAGCCAGCTTTGACCTGGGCTGTGGATGTGACCGGGCCCCCAGGCCTCTGACTTGCTCTTGCTTGAGGCAGAAACCCATCCCCAACATGACTGCTCCACCTCCACCAGCCAGGAAGGGGCCGTGGTTCTACCTGGGTGGGATCTGAATGGTGGCCCGGCCTGGGCGGGCCTGCCCTGGGCCTCCCTGTGTTTCCTGTGGGTCTCTCTGGCCAAAAGGCTAGAGGCGCCTTGAGTGAGACCTGACCCAGCGCTGGCAGCGTTGGTACAGCCCCTTGCTGCGGGCTTTCCGGGGGCTGCGGCCTCGGGATACTGGGATGCAGCAGAACATGCCTCTGTCTCCAACCAGGTGAGCTGAGTAGGGACTTCTCTACAGAGTGGGTGCCTGGTCGCTTCAGTTCCAAGTTCTGTTGGGCTCTATTTCCAGGGAAGTGCGGTCACTACCTGGGGTCCACTTATCCAAGCTTCCTCCTGACACAAAGCTCCCCAAGCGCCTTTCTGGGCTGCCGATCTCTCATTTCTCACTCCATGCCGTGTTCACACACAGTGACACCAACTCAGCCCCCCCATAGCCCTGGGGAGGCCTGGATGCAACCAGTGCCGCAGCTTTGAAGACACAGCTGGGTTCATACCCGGCTCTCCCCACTCAGCAGTGCTATCCCCTGGACAAGCCACGTGCGTCTCAGGGTCTCCCCAATCCCCCATCGGCACAGTGGGTATCATTCTGGCCCCTGCTTCCTAGAGAAGCCATCCTGTCTCTAGACCTAGAAACACCTACTGCTTCTGTCAACCCCAAGGGCTGGCATCACAGGGAGCTCGTGCACAGACTCAGCAAAGGAAGGACCCCACAGAGGGCTGGCGGAGCGCAGAGCACATGCCACACAGGCCGGGGTCTGCCCTGGGGTCTGGAGAAAGTCACTTTCCTTGCTGCTTGCTTCCCAGCTCCCAGTCGTGAGACTGAAATTAAATACAACTCTGACATCGTCTGCTCTGGCATACAACCTCCTAGGTCATTCTGTCATGTTGACATACAGGTCCAGTGTCTCATCTCGGCCTCTGTGGTGGGCTGCCCCACAGTGGCTACCTATTTTTTGCCTTCTGTTCCCACACAATTGTGTGATCCCCAAACCCTCCCCTGGAGGGTGGATGGACTTTGGGACCAGGTTCTGACATGTAGACTGACTTGTGAAAATGTGCGTGAGTTCCACTCATTTCCAGCTCCAGTGTTTCTTCTCTCTGTCTCTGTCTATCAGTGCCTCTCTCTCTGTCTTGTCTCTCTCTCTGTTTCTCTGTCTCCCCCTGCTTCTCTGTGTTTCAGTCTGTCTGTCTCTTTTCCTGTATGTATGTGTACATATATTTATATGTATATGTGTGTATTTATGTGTGTGTGTTGTTCGGGCCCACGGCATGTCACGTCTGAAAATCCCTTGATGACATATTCATTATTTTGAATTCATGTTACTGAAGAAAAATTATCTTTGAAAATTGTGCAAGAACGTTGGTGGGATCTTCCCTAAGGATCAGCACTGCTAGGGAAGGGATGCACCTGTGGCACTTTGACGTATCCTGCACCTTGTTCTGCCGGAGAGGAGCGTCCATTTGCTCTTCCCTCCAGGGGACCTCCTGGGGCCTCTGCCTGTTCACGTTGCCACCAGGGCTGGTTATCACCGGGCTAAAGACCTACCAGTGTGATGGTGGCCAATGCTGTGTCTGCAGTCTGTCCGTCTGCCTGTGTCCTCACCTGAGAGATCAAACAACTCTAGCAGACACTGGCCACCTGCACTGCCTCTCGTTGGAACTGCCTGTGTGTGTTTTGTTTCTTTTCAGAACACTGGGCTTCAAGAGGTTTTTGGACCACAGGGATGTGAAGCTTTTCTCTGACCTTGGGTCAAGAGGAAAGGTTTTTCCAGGCTGTGGTCTGTCTTTCCGTCTGTCTTTCTTGGCCTTTGTTTTCTGCTTTTGTTTGCTTTTATTTTGCCACAAGAAGAGCTAAGCATCTCCCTTCTGGCTCTGGTTTCACACTTAGGACAGCAGTGCCTACCCCGAGATTATGCCAGAGTTACTAAAAGGGCTTCACTTGGTACGTCTCATCTTTAATCCATCTGGGTTTTCCTCTCAAAATACAAAAATGCTGATTCATGTGAAAACAAACAAAAATTCACCCGTCCCTACTTAAAATATGTGGGCAGACAGAAAAAAAAAGCCACCTTTTATATGATTTCATTGATAGGGAACCTCCAAGATAGGTAAAGACATAGGGAGAGAAAGGGGATTAGGGCTTGACATGGGCTGGGGGAGGTAGGATGTGGGGTGCGCTTTGTATACAAGCTTTTACTTTGAGGAAGGAAATAGTCTGAAACCAGTGGTGTTGGTCTCACAGCATTGTGAATGCACTTAATGCTCCTGAAAATTGCACAATTTAACATGGGAAAAGGCTAAACTTTATTATTATAAACTTGAAACTAAAATAGAATATACTCTAATAGAAAAGAAAAAAATCTGACTCCATAGAAGATCTGTTTTTTGGCTTTAACCCTGTGCCCTCTTTTCTAGGCTTAGTCCTACTAGCTCTGCACCTTTTGTAAAACAATGTTGCCTTTAGCCTGAAATATAGAGAGCCTATTTTCAAGGCTTTGATCTTTAAGGTTATTAACACTTTTGCAGTTATATAAAGACAACAAGTTTCAGAATAGAAAATAACTTTTGTTTTGTTAGAGGGTTTACAGAGGCATTATGACCTAGTCTACGTAGACAGCTGCAGACCAAGATAATGGCAGACTAATATGTTGGAGAACCATCTTCCCCAAGTCAGACTTCAGGCTCCTTTTCTACTAAAAAGGGGAGGGGCTGTGGTTGGTTGTTGCAAACTTCTTGGTGTAGGATTTCTTTGTTCTTGGAATCCTTTGCAGCTGTCCACGTGGGTCAGATCATGGTGTTCATGTAAAACCTGCAACAAAACATACTTTTTCTATTCTGCAACTTGTTATCTTTATAGGAGTGCAAAAATGTTAATATCCTTAAAGTTCAGAGCCCTGAGAATAGGCTCTCCTGTTTATTTCAGGCTAAAGGCAACATTGTATTACAAAAGGGGCAGAGCTAGCAAGACTAAGCCTAGAAAACACGGCAGAGGGTTAAAGGAAAAGGAACAGATCCAATATGGAGTCAGATTTGTTCTTCTCTATTACAGTGACTTTTGGTGAGAGCTATGATGATGATTCCTGGGTGGGTCCTCCACTGTCCCTGGCTGGAGTTCAGGCAGGATCACTGCCAGATTCCCCATGACTTTGGACCTAATCTCCCGCAGAGAAAGTGACAATTATTGGATTAAAATTACCTGTCAAAATCCCTTCAATTGCCTGTAAACTATACCACAGCAGGGGATGTCTCATTCACCAGTCAACTGCCACTCTCCACTGATGCAAGGGAACAGCGTCGCGGCAGGATCCATGGTGGCCTGGACAGTGCACCTTCCTACTTTGCTCTCCAGCCTTGGCTTCCTAACTTTGATGCTTTAAAAGCTTCCGTCCCTCTTCCCTCTGGCCTGGTGTGAATGAACAAGATCCCTGCACCCACCTGGGCTGAGCCTAGGTCACGCACACAGCCCCATGCACACAGCCCACCATCTGCTGTCTACCCCTGGGCTCAAGTGCACCCTCTGAACTCCCCCACCCCAAAGGTCCACGTGCCCAGTGCCTCCACCCTAGGGATCCAGATCACCATCAGGACCATCAACCACCCAAGGCCCACAGGCCAGTGGCTGGCAGCCTGGGATCACCCTGACCCATCGGGTCAGATGAGACACAGGGTGTGGGCATCAGGGAGCCAGGGCGGGAATTGGAACCGCCTTCAACCCAGCCTGCCTCGCCCTGTAGACTCAGACATTAACTATGAAGGTGCACACTAGGCTGCATCCCCCACTGGTGGCAGTAGTCATCATTACTGGAGCCCGGATTTCCCCACCCCAACCACAGGGTGAGGGGTGAGGGAGTCAGCTCAGGGTAGGGGTGCACTCAGAGTGAAGGGGATCCCACGGTGAGGGGGTATAGTTTGAGGAGTGTGGGGCCCGCTCAGAGTGGAACTGACCTGGCTGAGAGGTGAGGGGTACAGTTTCAGGATGTTGGGGGTCCTGTGGTGAGGCATGAGTGTGTAGGGGCCATAGGTTAGGACCTAGCAGGACGGAGTGTCAGGGCAAGGACTTCGGTGTGAGGAGAAGAAGCCCTGTCTTCAAGGTCTGGTGGGAAACTGGGCCTGGCCAGGGGTGGGAGGGTAGTAACAGGGAGGGGAAGGTGAGCAGGGGAAGTGGGGCTGGCGGGGTGTGTCCTGGCCCAGGGCAGTCGTGGTTCTAGTTCTGTGCCAGGACCCAGTCGGTGGCGGGGTGAAAGCTCTGGGAATGGAGACCCGGCGGGACGAGCAGGAGGGGCCCCAGCCGGCTCCTCCCGGCCCCAGTGGCCAGGTCCGGTAAAGCAGGAGACCCACCCGAGCAGTTTGCGCTGTAGGCGGGAGGAGGAGGGGCGCGCACGCGCAGACGGACAGACGCGCGGACGCCGGAACCGCCCAGAACGCGTGGAAGCTGGCGGCAGCCGGTTGCTCCTGGACCAGCTCCTGGAGGAGGAACACGGCCTGGGGTCTGGGCCGCCGCTTGCCCTCGGCTCGGCTGCCGCTGCTGGGCAGTTAAGGGGGCGCTAGTGGGGGCCGCTGCTCAGGGAGCCGGCGGGTGACGCCTGGGCTGTGCAGCTGGGAAGGCGCACAGGGAGGGGTGCGGAGGTGAGGTCCCGGCCGCGCGTCCCGCTAGGACCCTGAGGCGGGTCCCAGCCGCCGCTGTGGTTCGTGGTAACCCCGCTATTAGTAGTTCCTGAACCCCGCGTTTGTGCCGCCGCTTACACCCGGATTTAGGAGAGCAGGTACAGCCCCAGGAGGTGGGAGTGTGCTGGACGGCTCCGGAGCATCTCCAACCAGCCCTCAGACCATGGCCTGCTCCTGGGAGGCGGGTGCGGTGCGGTCGCGGGGCCTCGGATGGAATGGGGGCTGCCCCATGAGAGCCCCTGGATTTGCTCCCATCTTCCCCGCGGGCTGACCTTGGGGGCGGCCTCTAAAGCCCCAGGTTCATGGGACTCAGGTTACAGGTCAGTCTGCTCCTGGGAGGTGGGCTCGGTGCGATCAGTGTGCTGGGATGGCTGCAGCAGCAGCAGGAAATGGTTGCAAACCCCGCTCTCTCACAGGGCAGCCCCAATCAAGCCATGGCATCCACCGCCAATCCCTGACAGCACAGCACCCGCCTTCCAGGAGCAGGCTGACCTGTAACCTGAGTTCCACGAAACTGGGGCAGCAGAGGCCAAGCTCAGGCCATGCGCTGGGGAGTTTGAAACAAATCCACGGGCTCCCATGGGCAGACCCCATAACCCGCCACTGCCTTCGACCACACCGCGCCCTCCTCCCAGAAGCAGGCCGACCTGCGGACCGTGCCTGGAGCAGCAGAAGCCGAGCCCTGGACAGGCCGTGGGGGAGATGGGGGCAAGTCGACCAGTTTGCCAGGTCGCTGCCCATCTCCCTGCCGCTGCCCCAGGTTCGTGGATCACTTTTTTTCAAGTCAGTGGGTTCCTGAGAGGCAGGTGCGGTGCAGTCAGGTGGCGGGGGCTGCGGGGAGGGGTGCTGCCCCAAGGGGAGCAGGTAGACTTGCTCCCATCTCTCCCAGGACCAGACCTGGGGATGGCATCCGCTGCCTCAGGTTTGCAGGACGCATGTCATGTCAGCCTGTCCCTGGGTGGAAGGCTCAGTGTACTCGGGGCAGCCTCAGTGGCTGACAAGGATTGTAGATGTGGGCTCTAGCCCACCATAACTAACTCTCCTTTCTTCTCTTGCTTCCTCAGTTGGTGGCTGTATCGGGTTTTTCATTATAGGTTATTGCTGGATAATGAACATAGGTTTCTGTGCTATATAGAAGAAATTTTATTTAAAATCTCTTTTTATATATAGTGGCTAACATTTGTAAATCTCAAACTCCCAAATTTATCCCTTCCCATCCCCTTACCCTGGTAACCTTTAGATTGTTTACTAAGTCTGCAAGACTGTTTCTGTTTTGTAGATGAGTTCACAGTGTCTTTTTCTCTCTTTTTTTAGATTACACATATGAGTGGTATCATTTAGTATTTTTCTGTTTCTGGCTGCTTTCACTTAGAATGACGATCTCTAGCTCCATCCATGTTGCTGCAAATGGTTTTGTTTTTTCCTATTCATGGTAGAGTAGTATTCCAGTGTATAAATATGCCACAACTTCTTTATCTAGTCATCTGTTGCTACATTTAGCTTGCCTCCATGTCTCGGCTATTGTATACAGTGGTGCTATGAATACTGGGGTGCAGGTATCTTTTCACATTGGAGTTCTTTCCCGTTATATACCCAGATGTGGGATCGCTGGGTCATAGGCTAAGTCTACTTTTAGTTTTTTGAGGGATGTCCATGCTTTCCATAATGACTACACCAAGCTGGATTCCCACCAGCAGTGTAAGAGGGTACCCTTCCCTCTACAGCCTCTCTAGCATTTATCATTCATGAACTTCTGAACGATGGCCATTCTGACTGGTGTGAGCTGATACTTCATTGTAGTTTTGATTTGAATTTCTCTGTTTTTTAGTGATATCGAGCATTTTTTCATGTGCATATTGGCCATTTGTGTCTTCATTGGAGAAATGCTTGTTTAGGTCTTCTGCCTATTTTTGGATTGAGTTGTTTTTTTTCTGTTATTAAGTTGTATGAGCTGTTTATATATTCTGAAAATTAAGGCTTTGTTAGTCGTATCATTTGCAAATATTTTCTCCCATTCGTAGGTTGTTGTTTCTTTTTGTTTTACTTATGGTTGCCTTTGCTGTGAAGAAATTTATGAGTTTAATTACGTCCCTTTTGTTTATTTTTTCTCTTATTTCCATTGCCTGGGTAGATTGCCCTAGGAGAACTTTGATAAGATTTATGTCAGATAATGTTTTGCCTATGTTTTCTTTTAGGAGATTTATCATGTCTTGTCCGTCTGCATCTTAAGCCCGTACTCTAGATCTGTGCTTCAGTTTTGAATTTTGAGCTTCTTGGAGAACACCTACTCTTAGCTCATATGTCAGATTCAACATGTCTAAAGCTGATTTCATAATCATTTTTCTTGCAGCATCTCCACTTATTCAGTGGTATAATCATTCTTCCGGTCTTGAATACCCTAGGCTTGGAATGGTCTTTGATTTATATTTCTCTCACCACCCTCCACATATTGTCGGCTTCTGGAACTGTATGCTTTTGGTTTCAAGCGTCTATTCTGATTGCTGATACTCTGATGAAGAGCTTTCATCCCTGATACATGAGTTTTTCCTTCTGCTGAATTCTTGGATATTCTCTCCCCCCGCTTTCAGTCAACCTACAGTTTTGACGCTCCAACATCTAGAGTCAAGTAGAGACTTACCACAACCATATCTCAGCCAGGTAGTCTCGACCTTCCATCATTTTGGCCTTACCTTATGTGTTCCAATCATTATGTGACTTAGCCTCCTAGGGTAACCTGTGCCTTATTAAAAACCAGGAGTCACCAGCCTTTTCCTATCCAGTCTTCAGTTAAAACAGCTTAGAATTGCCCTGAGAACTAGTTGGAGCCCCATTCCCTTCATAGAGTCTTCCCTATTTACTTCTAGCTCCTCTTTGTATTCCTGCAATGTTTATGATCGGTAGCCTGTAATCTTGGCTTTGAGTACTGACTTGGTACCATTCCCCGGTGGTTTCCAATGTGTCTCCTCACTTAGCTGGTAACTGGAGAAGACTCCCTTGTTCAGCCTCCTTTATAACCCTCACCCTGCTTAGCATCGGGCCATAGCAGGCATCCAGGCAGTGCTTATCTACTTTATTTATTCGCAGGGATGGTGGTGTGGATTATTGCTAATAACTATTAATTCAGTGTTGCAATTAAAAAAGAAAGCCAAGAAAATCCATAAAACTTTATCTCCATGTTCAGTTTAGCTCTTTACCTCAATAGTTTTAACTCTGTGTTTACATTCACATAGTGTTCAGTGCTTGTACAGTTCCCTGAGGCAAGCAGGTGAGATATCATTATGTTTGACTTTCACGTTACATTTCATATTGGATATATTTGTGCAATGACAAAACCTTCTTTTATAAGTAAACAGCCGGAATCCCAGAGAGACTAAGAGCCTAACCCAGGGTCACCTGGTTAGAGTTTGGCACAGGTCAGGATTGCGTTTCACATCTTCCAGCTGATCCTCTTCCAGTGCCTTTTCATTCCAGTGCTGGGAAATGTAGCCCCATCAGCCAAACGGCCAAGTCGCATTGCTGCCCCTTTACCTGCCAGTGATGGCAGTGCTACAAAAAATGGCAAAGGAAAGGTCAGAAATAGGAGTGATAAAAGACATGGAAGTGCTGGAAATGGATCCTCAACCTCCTCCTCCCTATTTGAGCGCCTCACAATTGTCCAACTCTGACAGTGCTGTTCATTGTTTATAACAGAGTCTTTAAAATCAGACTGATCTTTTATAGGACATGCTTTTATCCTGGTCCCTTTCCTGCTAGTAGTCACCGTCATGGGCAGAAAGTGCCTGACTGGGCTCTGTTTGTCACGTTGGTGGGAGGGAAAATGGGAGAGGGAGCGTGTTGAACTGAAGCCGAGCTATTTACAGCTCTGTTGTTCTAGGATCAGAGCAGTTCCACTCTTGCTTTCATCACCTCTCCACCTCCGAGTCCAGCCACCCACTCCTGCCTGCTTCCCCACATGCCACGTCCTGGGGGAGGACAGGGTGGTGGGCAATGCCACCTCCGCCCTCCGCTCTGGGAGGTGCAGGGGTCTGCTTTAACTTTTGAGCTGTTTTGGTAATTGGGCTTTTCCAGCTTTTCTAGACATCTCCTTTCCAGCTCTGAGAAATTGGAGATGTAACTTAACCGTACATGGACTATATTGATGTATTCAGTGGCATTAATGTGATGTTGTCTTTAAGGTGTTCTGTGACTGGATAGGAGGTTTTTAACTCACAGGATGCTTCACATCCAATTCTAAAGGCCTACAGGATGCAGGTGTAATTCAAGTTCTTACATGTCTGTAAGGCAGACATGAACATTATTTGATAATATGACCATATGTTCATAGATTACGGTTAGTCCGCCGGCTCTGTATCTAATAAAAGTTTAAATTCCAAACGCTTGAAGAAAATTTGCGGACCATGTCTTTTTGCCTGTAACTAGTTGCAAAAACTGAAATCACAGCTCTACCACAAGCCACAGTGTTTCCCAGTAGAGAAAGCCCTCTACTTTTACAACCTGTAAGTAATGCGGTGGTTCTTTGGGTGAGATGAGGGATGCCACAGTATTTTGTAGGGATAGTAGAGTGGCATGACAAGTATTCTGGGACTGGTTACAGTTGAATCTCTACTTCCTGTATCCTGGACTGATTACAGAGGCAATGTTAGTGCGATAACCAGCTTCTGAATGCAAGTGTAGCTAGGAAGACAACAGAGAAAATAGAAGGGTTATAAAGTAATGGAGGGACTTCATAGCAGTACAAATGGTGACTTTGAGACCACCAGCTGCTGACGTGAACTTGGCAAGAATTTGTGAGAAGCGGTGGGTGTCATTGCAAGCAGGAGAGTCCTGCAGCTTTTGGGGTGAACAGGCAAAGGGGAGAGCAGATATGGTGGCTACCCAGGGTCTATTTGTGTCCTGAATGTGAAAATGTCTGGTCCCCTGTTCAATTTGCAGCCACAACTTCACATGACTCAGGGCATTATTTCCACCAGAAAACCATAAAAACATAAACAACCTCTGTTTCCCAAAGTGTTTGTTCTCGATCTGAGATGATTGTCCTTTGGTGGGAGGAAAGTGGGCGATGGGGCCTATTACATCACCCCCTTTCACTGGAAGTCTACCTCGCTGCTTTTCACCCGACTCCTAGAGGTGCTGTCATTCTGTTACACCTAGGCCTGTAAGACGGGCTCGACTGAATCCTCACGTGAAGAGGAATGGTTACGTGCAGTTTTAAAAAATTGCTTGGGTCATGTGGTCCTTTGTTCCCTCCATTGGAAATCACTAGTCCAGAGCAAGTAGTATGCATCTATAGAAACTATATTGTTTGTAAGATGTCTTCAGAAGTTTTGCAGTAGGTTTAAATATTTGCTTGGTGATGGCATCTTGATTGTTTGAAGGAGGCAACCCTCACTAGGGGCTTTGTGTGCTTCCTGTCTGAGAGTTCCTTTACTGGCAGTAGAGTGTTTGTAGGCAGAGTTAGAAAGTTACCTGGTCTGAGAATCTGAATTTGCCCACAGCTGGGAATTGGCAGAAGAGTCAGTTATGGAAGGAAGGCTTTAGGATTATCTGGTAACAGAGTTCTGGTATCCAAACCCTGGGAAACCTCAGCTTTTGTAGAGTATGTTCTGTAACAATAGGCTATTGGATAATTTTAACACTTGTTATGGGATGTAGAGTTGGGGAAAACCTTAAAAATGAAAGAACCTTAAAAGAGAATCTCCAAATATTTTAAAGAAGACAGTTCTCAGAATGAGAGCTTTTCTGGAAAAGACTAGTCCTTCACTTCACAGGGGAAGCAGGGAGCAGGTGTAACTGCACTTACGGTAACTTAAAAGGTAAACCTTACCCTCCCACTTGGCTGTTTCCTGGTGTACGTTCATCTTCCACATCTGTAGTTTCAGACATGATGTGTCATTTTCTGGTACTCCATTCTGCTTCTGAGTGACAGACTGACACAAAGACACATAGCAATTGAAAAATTGCGCAAAGGACTTTATTGTTAAAAATGTAGACCTGTGGCAGGGTGCTGCATTTGCAACTGACTTTCAGTACAGAGAACACTTAAAAGAATGCAGTGTTATTTCTTTTTTTATTCCTTTAAGCCTTTGAATAGAAGGTTTTCTTTGCAGAGTTTCTGGAGTACATCAGAACAAGCAGGAACTAAAAATACCTTTAAGAAAGCACCAGTATAGACGTTGCTTATAGTCTGGTATGTGTATTAAAGTTAATTCTTTAAAGCAGGAAGTTGTAACACTCAATTTCTTAAGCATATATAAACATTCTTGACTCAGTGACATTCTTTGTGAGGTGAAGCTGCTTTTGCTTCCATTCTGAGCATTGAAATGCCTTCTATGATTCTTCTACCAGTCCTCAATATTTTATTTTCCCTCTGTTGTGAACTTGTTATTAAACCTGAAGCAGATATAAATATCATTAGCTTGCTACATATGTAGATATTCAGTGTTACATAGTCAGAAAGTTTGTGTACATCACACGTATCTACTTAATTCCCCCTTTTCCAACTGTGTTCCTGATGAAAGGATGGTGGGAAATGGCATTATGGGGATATGTCTTACAGTACACAGTGTTTTCCCTTTTCCCTCTACCAGATCTGGATATTCTTTCAGCTTTCGGCTTCTAGACTTACTAGCTCTTTTTCTTAAGCCAGGTGTAAATCATCCCCCTGCTCACACACACATGCGTACACACACACACACACACACACACATTCTGCCGTAGGGAGTAGTGTGCACCATCCCATCCTCCCACTCCAGCTCTGGACCCAACCACTGGAGGCAGTGTCTTGCACGAATTCATTTATAAGTTCCTTTTTAAAACTCGAGTGGTCGGGAAAAACTACTGATATCCACACCTAGTAGGCAGGCCCTCAAGGACAACTTCTATGGTTAATGCCAGGTTATCTTAATGTTTGAGTACCTGGGTTTCATGTCTTCCTCTACCACCTGTGTGACCCGTGATTTCCACATTTCTGTCTCCCGCTAGACTTTTTCTCTCCAACTCTGGACTCTTACAGTCTTCTGCTGATTTGACATCTTCACTTGGAACTCTGATATCTTAAAACCAACATGTGTAAAAACTGAGCTCTTGGTCCTCCTACCCCCCAAACTGGTTCTTTCTGCAGCCTCCCCCATTCAGTTAATGGAAACTTAACCCTTCCAGCTGCTTGGGTCAAAAAACGTGGGGTTATTCAGACTTTCACTGACATACCACATGAATTCTGTCAATAGATCTGGTTTAACACTGCCTTTAAAACATATCCAGAACCCAGCCACTTCTCACCATGGCTCCTGCCTCCACTGCTGCTTCCCTGCCCTGAGCCACTGTCCTCTCCTCCTGCACAGCCCTTCTCAGAGGCTTCCCTCCTTTCATCTCTGACCCGTTTCGACAATTCTCACCCGGCAGTCAAGTGAGCCTTGAAAACCTAAGTTAGATTGTGTCGTCCTTCTGCAGTGCCTCCCCATTTCACTCCGGGTAAAAGCCACAGTCCTTACAACGTCCTCCAAGGCCGTACAGGATCTGCACTGACCCTTCTCCGCAGCTCCAGCCGTGCCCCCATTCTGGAACATGCGAGGTGCACGCTGGCCTAGGTGATGGTTATTCCGTCCAACTGGGACTCCTCACATCCTAGTCCTAGTTCTAACCTCAGTCCTCAGTGTGGCCAGCTTTGGTATTTAATACAACATCACCCTCATCCCATACCCTCAACTCTCTTTACCTTGCCCTTTTTTCATTTTTCCATGGTTCCTCTTTCCTAACATGCCACCTCCTCTGCTGCTCTGTTGTGTGAATTGTCATCGTCACCCCCCAACCCTGCTAGACTCCAGCCAAGCTCCGTGAGGACAGTACTTTTGTTTTGTTTATTGATTTATTCCAAGTGCCTAGATTAGTCCTGTGTACATATTAGGCAGTCAAAAATTATTTGCTGAATAAATTAAAAGACTATTTTAAAAATGAATCATCCTTTCAGGAACGGGTGAGGAAAGGAAGCTGCATGAATGAAAATGGTGCAGTAAATAATGATATTTGCCTGTTGTTCTTTGTGTGATATATATATATATATGTGTGTGTGTGTGTGTGTGTGTGTGTTTTAGTCTTAATTTGGTATCCCAGTTTCTCAATTTAAAAGCTGTATTAAGGTGTAATTTACAGGCCATAAAATTGACACATTATAATTGTACAAGTCAACAATTTTAGCTATTTGTAGAGTTGTGCAACTGTGTCCTCAAAAAGTCCCCTTGTGTCCGTCCATACGCAGTTCACCCTGCCCTCAGTGGCACCCTGATTTTATTTGTTTTTGTTTTTTTGGCAATCACATCTCAAAAGAATAATTTACACAGCAGTACTAATATAGCTTTGCACTTTTCGAAATGACACACTTAAATATGAAATCAGCGGTCATTGCTGAATGTAGGTAGCAGTATCAGACATTGGTGAGAAGAATGGACTTGAGTGTCAGACTGGCTGCAGTCTTACCCAGCTCCAACATTTACCAAGTTACCCAAATTATTTTCTGCCTCAAGCCCTTTATCTGTTATATGGGGGTAATAATAGCAGCTTACAGAGTTGTTGTGAGGATTAAGCAAGCAGGGAAACAAAATTTAGTATAGTGGCCAGCTTATGTTATTACCTAAGAAATAGCGTTGCAGGTAGAGAGCAAAATTCAAATCAGTTTCTAAAGTATGTGTAAAATATGATCCAGTTCCTGCCTGGTTTGTAAACACGTATGCTTACTGCAGAATGTAAAAGCAGGCTACTTTCCAACAGAAAAGATCATTTCTCAGCATTTCTTTCAAAGGTAGTTGCAAAATCATTCTTACTAAATTTTCTGTGCCCATCTCTGACAGAGCTTTGACACCAGGGAGGTAATTATCTACTATTTTGTTAAAATCATGCTGACCATCAGAAAGTGTTCTCAATTATATTTTAGCCTTTATGTTGGGAAATACTGTGAGACTTCTTCTAAATTAATGGGGGGTGCATTCATTGTAGCTCTTGTAACCGGATAAGCCTGCACTAAATTATCTTTTTTTAACTTTTAATTAAAGTAATTAATTAATTTCTTGCAGGGGGTTGGTAATTAGGTTTTTATTTATTTTATTTTTAGAAGAAGTACTGGGGATTGAACCCAGGCCCTTGTGCATGCTAAGAATATGATCTTTCACTTGAGCTATACCCTCCACCCTAAATTATCTTTAATAAGGTCTTTTTCTCTGTTTGTTGTTTTCTTTTATGTACAGATACACAAAGCAGGGTCATCAGAAGCCTCTCAATTCCAAAAATAATAATAGTGAAAAATATTTTGCAGTGACAGTGAATCCTTGGCAGATGAGGAAAGATTGTAAAGTCCTGAATGAATTCAGAAGGTATTGTTACATTAACATACATGTAACCATGGTTCTCTTACCTTTATTTTTCACTTTATAATGAAGATACTCCCCACCCGTCAAGGTTGCTTTGTTTGATATAGGGAATATCTGAAGCCTTTTCTGCAAGTTTTTTAAATAAGTAAGAGCAGGTAATTTATCAGAAGTGTGAATGGTGTAATCTGCCCTGTCTAGTATGGAAGCCACCAGCCACATGTGGCTATTGTGAATTGAGATGTTCTATAAGTGGAAAATTCATAATAGATTTTCAAGAGTTCGTACAACAAAAATAATGTAAAATATTTATTAATAAGTTTTAAAAGTGTTAATCACACTTTTGAAATGATAGTATATTGGCTATTTTGGGATAAATATAATTATTACTGGAATTAATTTCACTTGTTCCTTTTTATTTTGTAAATGGGGTTACTGGAAAATTGTGACTTGCACTATGTTTCTATTGACAGTGCTGGCTTCTAAATTATTGCAAATAATATGAAAAGAAAACTTTGATTAAAAACTTTGCAATTTAGTAGTTGATTTACATCATATTAGTTTCAGGTGTACAACACAGAGGCTCAACATTTTTATAGATTATATTCCATTTAAAGTCACCATAAAATAATGGCTATATTTCCCTGTGCTGTATGATACAGCCCTGTAACCTGTCCATTTTGTACATAGTACTTTTTACCTCTCAATCCCCTACCCCCTTCCTGCCTCCCCTCTCCTCTTTCTCCCCATTGGTAACCACCAGTCTGTTCTGTGTACCTGTGAGTCTATTTCTGTTTTATTATAGTCATTAATTTGTTTTATTTTTTAGATATACATAGAAGTTAATACATAGAATATTTGTTTTTCTTTCTCTGACTTATTTCACATAGCATAATACACTGTAGGTCCATCCATGTTATTGCAAATGGCATTATTTTATTTTTTATGGCTGAGCAGTATTCCATTGTGTGTGTGTGTTCATGTGTATATATGTGTGTGTATATATATGTATATATATACATATATATATATATATATATATATATATATGTATATATATAAAATATACCACAACTTCTTTATCAAGTCATCTGTCAGTGAACATTTGGGTTGTTTCAGTGTCTTGGCTATTATAAATAGTGCTGCTGTGAACATAGGGGTGCATGTGTCTTTTTGAATTATATTTTTCTCCAGACATATACCCATGAATGGGATTGCTGGATCACACATAAGTCTATTTTCAGTTTTTAAGGAACCTCTATACTGTCTCCCATAGTGGCTGCACCAATTTACATTCCCTCCAACCGAGTAGGAGGGTTCCTTTTTCTCTTAAAAGGTCAAAAATTCTCTACATATATATACTTTCCTTACAGTTTAGGACACAATTTGGCAAAAGCCAGATAGAAATTAATAGGAGTAAATACAGTATTTTTTTTAAATGTCCATGCATTATGGATAGATATGTTACTGATGAGTTGGTTCCCTTTTTTTGTAGATGCAGAAGTTTTTATAGCTTCACAGACATTTCAGTCTTGCAGAGAGAAAAATTTCTTTGCATTTTGCTGAACTTGTCCAGGTGGCTTTATCGAATTTGGTCCAGGCCTCCAGAGGTGAATACACATCCAAACCTGAACCATTTGAATGTCTGCAAGAGTTTAAGAGTCTAGAATGTCAGATCTGGACTATAACTCTGGTGAATGACATCAGTGAGTGGACTCAAGAAAACTCCATTTGAGTGCAAAACCTTTCATAATTGAAAAAAGGCTTTGAAATTGTGGCAAAGCCAGAGACTTTTATGTCACATATGGCCACAAACACATGGGGACAACCACAGGCCTTCTGGAGTGCCAAGGGAATTCCATGTGAGGAGTCCAGCACTCACAGGAATCCAGCAAGTCCCTGCCAGCCAGAGCACCTTCATTGCTACTGTGCAGTTTTGAGCAAATGTCTTTTCATCAGGTTCAAATTGGTTTGTTGTTATTTTATTGCATAAAAAAAATCAAACAACTTCTTGCTCCCTTGGTGAAAGTAAAAGCAAACATTTTCTGATTTCTTTTGACAGAGACAACATGAGTCTATGAATCTAACCTCATCTGTGATGGTCTGCAGCTGGGAGCAACCAGATCAGTGTCAGCCCCATTGCAGCCATTGGCTGGGAGCCTGCATGTTATCTGGAATGATATTTGAAACATGTCACACTAGCCGTGTCTTCGCTGTGGGCTGGGAGGCGAGTCAGTCAGAATCTGCATTATGGAATGTATGTTTCAGATCCAAAGCTAGGAGATCTTTTTTAATAGCCAGAGAATATAGTCATAAATATATCTATTAATGTATTTATGCAAGAACAATTTTAAAGAGTTTTTTATTACAAAAATTTACCCCCCAAAATTGAAAATGAAAGAACAGTGGAGTTAAAAATCATCTGTACCTTAAATATACATAAAGAAACTTAAAATCCTCTTAAACATTTTTTTGTTCAAATGAAGATATTTTTCCCTTCCAAAAAGGAAAATTATTATTTCATATTTTTTTTGCTTTCTCCTTTTATTATATATTCCATATCAATAAATATAATTCTTTTAAATCCCTTTTAATGGCTGTTTAACACTATATTGAACAGATATGCAAATAGTCCTAGGTTTCAGAAATTTAAAAAGTTGTCATTACAATACCACTGCAAAGAATATTTTGGTGTTTCTATTTTTAGTTACTAATTTGGACTAAAATTAACAAGTTTGCTTTTCTTCATCTAAAACATTGGTTATTTTATGAATGAACTGTAAGGATTTTAAATAACTTTTCAGTAATTTCAACAAAGAAATTATCTTTTTTTAACATTTTTTATTGATTTATAATCATTTTACAATGTTGTGTCAAATTCCAGTGTTTAGCACAATTTTTCAGTCATTCATGGTCATATACACACTCATTGTCACATTTTTTTCTCTGTGATTTATCATAACATTTTGTGTCTAGTTCCCTGTGCTATACAGTGTAATCTTGTTTATCTATTCTACAATTTTGAAATCCCAGTCTATCCCTTCCCACCCTCTACCCCCCTGGTAACCACAAGTCTGTATTCTCTGTCCATGAGTCTTTAGATTCCACATATGAGCGATCTCATATGGTATTTTTGTTTCTCTTTATGGCTTACTTCATTTAGAATGACATTCTCTATGAGCATCCATGTTGCTGCAAATGGCGTTATGTTGTTGGTTTTTATGGCTGAGTAGTATTCCATTGTATATATATACCACTTCTTCTTTATCCAGTCACCTGTTGATGGACATTTAGGCTCTTTCCATGTTTTGGCTATTGTAAATAGTGCTGCTATGAACAAAGAAATTATCTTTAAGGCAAAAATGTATGATGGTTTGCAAATCTATTTTTATTATATCTTCACTTTTACCAGTGTCATATGAGTGTGTGTTTGCACAAGTGCTTTAACTACCAGCAACGTAAGAAAAATCTGTGTATTAAAAATGTGAAAATAGCTTCCTTGTTTGTGTTTTCATTCTCCCAATATAGGTTTTGGATGACAAGCTTGTATTTGCAAAAGTACACAGCCTGTGGGAGGTGCTCTGTACATACGCTGAGATACTGCACATAAAATTGCCTCTGAAGCCCAATGATCTGAAAACCCGGTCCTCAGCCTTTGATAATTTCAGCTGTTTTATGAAAGTCCTCCAAGTGGATGAAAGTATCATCAAGCAGGAGCAAGAAATTTTCATTACCCTATTTGAGAAGAGCTGCGTGAATGACTTTTATATTCAGGATAGAGATACATTCTTCAATCCAGCCACCAGAAGCCACTATGTAAGTCTAAACCGAGTTTAGCTGCTGTCTTGTGGGTGATATAGAACCTGCTGCTGAATTATCAGTGATTTGGTTTGGTTGGTTTGGTTGGTTTGGTTTGGTTTTTAAAAGCTGCCCATAAAAAGGAAAAAAGAGAAAGAAAAGAAATATGCCTACAGATTCCCGTTAGGATAGTAAAGAGTGGCTGGTTAGTTACCCTGTGTACACCACACGCTCTCTTAGAATCTTTTCAGGTTTACTTCATCCTTTCTCAGATCAAGTATCAAGTAAGGGACAGTGTTAAAAAAAATTCGGGATAAACAGGCTTGTGAGCTCCGGGATCTGCAAGGCAGCTTTCCCTCCCCATGGTGTAAGTCAAATGGCAGAAATGAAATAAAGCACCTCATGTATCCTCCGGTGTTAACAGGAAAAGGCTAATCTTCTTGACCTTGTTTCTTCCTGGGTAAAATGAAGATAATATGTCGGGAGGCGACAAGCTCATTTACGGCAGGAATCATGTTGTCTGGTTCACTGCTGAATCCTAGGCACCAGGAAGGCTGAGTTTAACGAGTGAGTGAATGAATGAACTGTAGTTCCCCCAGAGTTACCATGTGGGGCAGTGCAGATTAGCAGCTAAGAGTATAGACTCGAGAGGGGAGGGTACAGCTCAAGTGATGGGGTGCACGCTTAGCACGCATAAGGTCCTGGGTTCAGCCCCCAACACCCCCTCTAAAATAGACAAATAACCCTAATTACCTCCCCACACCCCACCAGAATTACCGTATTATCTCCCCGCCACCAAAAAACAAAAAGAAAAGTGGCCAAGAGTGTAGAATCCGGCTGGAACACATGTGCTGGTTTCTTGCTGTCGACCTTGTAAAAGTCATTTAGCCTCTGTGTTTGTCAAGTTCCTCATCAATAAAATGTGAATAATAATAGTACCCACCTCGTAGAGTTGCTATGGGGGTTAATGAATCTGTGTCAATGTTAGAACAGCCCTGGCCAATACTAAGTACTTTGCATCTGTCAGCTCTTTTCATAATTACTGATAGATGTTATTATCAACCAAAGAAGAATTAGTTCTTTCTAAGGGAAATGCATGTTAGACCATTTCATTTATCATTTTCTGTAATTCAGGCTTTTTCCCTCTGAAATTCCATTTTCTGTCTGTGCACTAGAAAACCACAGGGCTTTGCAAATTTCATCTGTCTGGGTTCTTGTCATGATGGCAATACTGCAGAGTGTTGACATTTCTTAGGGACTCCGTCTGAGATGACAGCAACCCCTCAAATTCAGGAGCGCTTCTCTAACTGATAACATCTCGCATGAAATGAAGTTTTTAAAATGTAACAGCTTCAGACGCTTAATGATGCCATAAATGCAAGGATGTTATATCTAAGCTCTTTAAGTAAATCCTGTCATTGAAATAAAGGAAATACTATATTATAGCGCTCTATGACTTTGTTATCTTTGCTATCCACTTATCTGACTCTCTAAGACCAAAGAAAGCAAAGACTGAGATTGATCATTACTACTGTGTGGTACACGTATTTGTGGATGAAGACAATAGTGAAATGCACTGTTTAACATATTAAAATGGACACTAAACAGCTGCTTGATGCACATGCATGAACAGAACAGGGAGCTAGGGGCAGGGAGCAGTCACTGAGCTTCCTGGATCAGAGACACAGCATAGCAGTCCAGCCAAGCAGTCCACATATTTCATATTTATGTCCCAGCAAAATTAGCAGTGAGAGTCTTAAATGAACTTTGGGGACACTTGCAAACAGCTGTCATGATTACTAATGTGGGACACCAGGATTCTACAGTGTTTAGTTGGCATCTGTGCACAACCAGTTCTTTTCCACTAAAGCCTCTTGTAATTGCTGGTCCCACATCTAGGCTGAGGAATCATCTCATGTGGTGTTTGGGAGGGAGGTAAGTGGAGTCAGGACCCATGTTAAGGCTGGGTGGGTAATAATCTGGTTCTAGTACAGGAGAAAGGAAAGTAGGTCAGGTGGGAAGGAGAATGACTGGATTTAAATTTTGTTTCTTGAGTAAGCTAAATATATAACATCATGTCAAGTTTCTTTGTTGTTTATATTCCATGTGCTGTCACCGAAAATCTACTGAATTGTGGGGACAAAAAAGCCTGGGTTTTAGAATTGACCCTGCCCCTAATCAGCCAGAGTCCAGGTTCGTCTGGGTGTCCAAGGAGGAGGCTGGACCATCAGGTGTCCCTCCACTGCAGCAGTTTGGGCACTTGGGTGGCCTAGGATTTTTGCTGTGGAAGACTGTCCCGGTTGTAGGACATTAAGCATCTGCAAGGCTCTCACCAGGTACCCATGGTGGTCCCAGGACTGTAACACCCAAGCGTTCCTTTCCACCCACGTTTGCAAATGACCCTCAAGGGGTTAAAATTAACCCTGGGTGAGAATTATGAAAAATTATATGGTACCTCCATCCCTCCTGGCAAGTGAGGGCCCGTTATTTACAAATGACCACGGAGTGTTAGCACCACATTTTATCAACAGAACATGTGAACAGGTTGTGACAGTGACGTCCACCTGTTTGCTTCTGCTTCCCAGTGCAACTTCAGCCTCCGTCAGAGGACCTCAGCTGCCCCAGCGAACAGGGCCTTCTGTACAGGGAATGGGCTCCTCCTCGAAGCATAGACAAGAAGCAGCCCTTAGATCTCATCAGGTGAGCTGTTGTGGAGAGCACTCCAGTGGGAAGGGCTCAGGGTTGTCCTCATGGCATCTATGTGTGACAGTCCTCCAAGAGTGTTACCAACCAGGAAGCTCACAGGAGCTCTGAGCTTTGTTGCCCCAAGTTTTTACTGCAGGCTTTATTACAAAGCCATGATTTATTGGGTCACTACCGACATGGCTAACCCAAACCCTAACTGTAAGTCAAACCTTTCCCTAGCCCAAACCATTGAGCCCCTTCCTCTCCTGGTGGTCACTCACTTGTCACAAATCTCAAAGCCCCACTCCTCTAATAACATGGTTGGTGTCTCTGGCTGGCCAGTCCCCATCCTGAGTCATCTCATGAACACAAGCCATCCAAGGTTCCACCATGAATAGCAAAGACACTCCTATCTTGGGAAATTTCAAGGCTTTAGTAGTTGCCGTCCAGGAACTGGGAGCAAAGACCTACCAAATTCTTCATTAAACAGGAGTAAATGTTAGATTTCACTTAAATTATAAAATAAGAGAAATTCTCACTGCTTTGCTGTATCTGCTGTTCGACACCGTTTCACTACACCACGTGACTGTAATGTCGCGCTCAGCATGTGTCTTCTCAGAGCACCAGTGCCGGCTGCTCCCCGGGAGCTTACGCTGTTTGGGCAAGGCTGCTGGGGGGAGGGAGGCCAAGGACAACCGAGCAAACAAAAATAATCGGGCGAATAAGGAAACAATGTCAGATTGAAATGAAGGAAATAAGACAGTGTTGAGATGGGAGACTTGGGGGGAAGTGAGTCAAGAAAGCTATCTTTGAGTAGGTTACATGTGAGCTGAGATGGTGATAAGGAGGTTGGACTTTGAGGATCTGGGAAAAGCCACCCCAGGAATAGAGGCAGCTTGTCCATTGGCCCCGAGGCACAAATGTGCTCAGCAGGTTTGAGGAGATACTGGAGCCAGCGCTGGTGAGAGTGATGAGACACGAGGTTTAGAAGGGCATCAGGAGCACGGAAAGGAGTGTAGACTCTAAGTGCAGTGAGATGCAGTCATGATAGTTTAAGCACTAAAGTAATTTTCTCTCACTCACATTTTGCAAAGATAATGTGGAGAATGAATTGCAGGGACCCAGGAAGCAGGGAGGCCGGGTAGGAGGCTCTTGGAGTGGGCCAGATGAGAGATGGTGGGAGCCAGGGAGGAATGCGTTTGGGGAGTGGAGCTGACACGATGCAGTTATGGGCTGGCTGTGGATGGTGAGGAGAAGAGGAGGGTCAAGGTAGCCCCAGGTAGGCCTGGAGCCAAGTGCCTTTTCTTTCTAATCTCAGTGTCCCATGCAGGTGCCCACCTACTTGGGCAAACCTCTTAACCTTCAAAGTGAGGGTTTTAAAACACTGAAGACTTTTTGTTTGTTTCACATTTTACGGAAAGATTCAAACATGTACAGAAGTAGAGAGAACAGCACAGCCAGCCTGCCTGTATCTGTCACCCAGCTCCAGAATTATAAACTCAGAGTCACTGTTGTTGCATCTTTCATCTCTACCTCCTCCCCTCCCCCACTACGGGATCATTTTGAAGACAATCCTACATAGCTTAACCTTTCATTAGAGAAATGACAAGGTCTCTTTCAAATACAATTGGAATATTCCTTTCTTTTTTAGGGTTACAAAATAATTCCCTGATTGTCACAAAAATACAGTTTTAAGTAGTTTTGGGGTTGAAATCAGGATCCAGGCTAGGTTCAGACCTTGCAACTAGCATATCTCTCAAGTGGGTTCTAATCTATAATTTTCCTGTTTCTCATTTTCCTTGAAATTGCTGAGGGGTTTCTCTATTTCCTGTTTGGCTAATTTCATTCTCCCCTGTGGTGTTAGACTTGTTTCTCCATCCTATGTATTGGCTTTAGCTAAGTGATTTGATCCTCCCCTAAAAGCTTGATCTGATTGTGGTTCAACTTTGTGCAAGAATACTTGTTATGTGAAGTTTTGTACTCCTGTAATAAGGTACATAATGTCCAGTTGACTTTCTTTTTTGTGATGACAGCAGCCAATAATGATTGTCACCCGGGATCATTATTTCATAAGGGATTTTATTTCATGTGGTCATACTCTAATTTCCTCCCTCAATTATCAGCAGGATCACAGTCATGAAGAGGCACTTTCTCATTAACCCGGGTTATCCTGTAGAACACAGTTTTAAAAGAGGACACTTGTAAATATGTAAATATTTAAAGTTGATACATTTTTCTTTTCTTTTTAATTTTTTTTTTTCTAATGGAGGTACTGAAGATTGAATCTAGGACCTTATGCATGCTGAGCACACACTCTGCCACTGAGTGTACCCCATCCCCCTTGAGATTCATATTTATATGATATTTTCCTTCTGTTATTTTTGTTTTATGTTATGCAGAATTTGAAGGCAGGGCAATGGGTTTGATGGCTCTTTAATCATTCTTTATGGGCTTTTGGGGTTTGTGTGTGTGTTTGTGTTTGTAAAGCAAACAATTTTCCCACTATTTTAAGTATGTTTGCTAAGGAAATTATGTTGATCTTTTCCCTGCTCCTGGTCCATGTATTCCCTTGTTGCTTCCCACTGGTGGCCCCTTGAGCTCTGTGACAAGACTAGCATGTCGTTAATGCAGGTTGAAGGAGATCTGAAGAGATTTATTCAAGGAGATGAAATTCGTAGACAATGTATTGGAAAGTATTGAGAAAGTTATTCGTTAAGAGAAGGTCTGGGGTTGAAGTGTTAAGTGCACAGAAATCTAAGTGCACCATGAACGACCAAGACAATTATTAACTCCAGGAAAAACAAAGTAGGGAAGAAAATGTAAGTCTAGCAGACAACTTGCTACAGCTGTGAACAGTCTGTACAGAGTCCTAAAAATGTAAAGCAAGGATACTGAGCTGATGAAAATTATAATGTAATTGTATCAAAAGGTTGGAAGAATGAAGGTTTGGGTGTGTAGATGAGATGGGGTTTGAAAGACAGCTTAATCCTCATTTTCCAAAATAGAAGTTTAAATAGGTGATACATAAAGCTGAAAAAATCAGTAGGCTGTGTTACAAGGATATTAGTCAGAGAAAGGGAGTAATTATCCCAAGAGTCAGCAGTAGGAGCTGAACATGGTTGCTTCTGGCCAGGAAATGGGGCGGTTGTTGGGAACTGCTCCTTTTTACAATTGGTATTCGAGAACTGTTTGACTCTTTATTGAATGTATGGTATAACTTTGATAAAAAGAAATCAAAGCTGAATTTTGAAAAATTGATGTTAATAATTGGGGTGTTTTTGACAGAGAGAGATAACAATCAGACAAAACTACATTTGAAGGGATCCTCATTATTTCTAGCCTTTCAGCAAGGACTAGGAGGCAGACATCTGTTTAAGGTTCAAAAAGTCTTTCTGACCTTCTTGCCGACATGTAACCTTGGGAAGTAATGAAATCCCCATCACTGTAAATATCCAGGCAGTGGCTGCCTGACCAGCTCTCTAACTGTAGCAGGGTGTGTTTACCATTGGCCAGTTGGAGCAGGCAACTTCTAAAATTCTTTCAGTTTTGAATTTGGCATTTTCAGGACGGATAGTTGATAAGAATGTATTACAAAAAGCTTAACAAGAAAGAGTCCAAGACATCTCAAACCCATTGCCAGGGTTTTCTCTGCCAGACACCATCCTGAGCCTGCCATCCGTGAGCCAGGCCACAAAGCCCAGTCACATGAGAATGAACACACTTTGTCCCTCCTATCTGATTTGGCATCGGGCTCAGCCCTTTTCCCCATGGAATGGTCCACACCCAGGTCTCTGACGATGGAGCTGGCCTCACAGCAGCCCTGTGAGTGCTGGTCCAGCCCAAGGGGGTTCCTGCGTGAAGTTTCCCAGGACTCCAGGCTGTTCTCAGAGCTGAGTCCCCCCTAGGCTAAGCCCACGGAGCTCATCTCAGCTCCAGCCTGAGCCAGAAGCCTCAGAGAGAACTCAGAGCTGAGGAAATCCACAGGTTTTACCCAGCACTGCCGAGTCAGCAGTGAGCCAGTTGAGGGAAGTATCAGCAACAGCAAGACACACCTGAGCAGCCGTCTCATTGTTCCGCCTCATCCCTAAACCCTCTGTGTCTGCCTGTCTGTGTCTGTCTCCCTTTCAGGATCAGCCTGGTACCACTTCATGCCCTGCCTCCTTTCTTCTAATTTTGCCTCCCTGGCCTGTTCCATCTACTCCAGATTAACTGAGAAACGTTGAGGAGCTTTTAAAACCTAGGAGAAACAGACGTGCTAAATACAAAAAATACAGGGCAGTACCTTCCTCAGTCACATCCATCCTGCCCTCTCCCATTCCCACAATGAGTTTTATAAATATTTTGTCAGAGAGACATTGCACTCCCAGTTGTTATCATTATCAGCCATTTCCTTATTATCTGTGGTTTACCATGCATTTGCTCCCGGGACGTTCCCGAGATAAGGCAGGAGCAGATGACTGAGCCAGTTGTTGATGTCCACTTGTGTCAAGCCTGTTAAGAATGATCTATGGCGGGATTTGTTGAATGTGCCAGACTGTCCAGTGAGTGGTGATGATCCCTTGTAACTGTTCCGGAGTTGGCCTCGTCCCCTCTTTTGCTCTGTTCTCATTTATCTCTCTTCAGCAGGTGAACCAGTGATCTGTACTTCTATGATATGTAAAATACTTCTTATTTCACGGTAGAATTTGGGGACTGCTATGGAAACGCATGTTTTAAGTGTGAATTGAGCCAGGGGTATAAACTTAAAGCCCCCTTGATTTAGAATCAGAAATTAATATGATGGAGGGAGGGAATAGCTCAGTGGTAGAGTGCATGTCTAGCATGCATGAGGTCCTGTGTTCAATCCCCAAAGCCTCCATTTAAAAAAGAAATAAATAAACATAATTATGTCCCCCCCAAAAAATAAAAAAGAAATTAACATGAGGATGAAGCTACAGAGTGATTATGTGTGTCTTCTGAAACTACCTTCTGTCTTTCTGCAGGAAATTCTACGGAGAGAAGGTCAGAATCAAATTTGCTTGGCTGGGCTATTACACTCAGATGCTCCTCCTGGCAGCATTCTTGGGGGTGACTTGCTTTCTGTATGGAAATTTTAATCAAAATAACTGTACCTGGAGATAACTTCTTTTTATTCCTTGTTACCGTGCTTACTTAACTTAGAATGACATTCTCCAGGAGCATCCATGTTGCTGCAAATGGCCCCATGTTGTTAGTTTTTATGGCCGAGTAGTATTCCATTGTATAAATATATCACTTCTTCAGCCAGTCATCCATTGATGGACATTTAGGCTGTCTCCATATCTTGGCTATTGTAAATAGTGCTGCTATGAACATTGGGGTGCAGGTGTCATTCTGAAGTAGGATTCCTTCAGGATATATGCCCAGGAGCAGGATTCCTGGGTCATATGGCAAGTGTATTCCTAGTCTTTTGAGGAGACTCAATATTGTTTTCCACAGTGGCTGCACCAAACTGCATTCCCACCAGAAGTGTGGGAGTTTCCCCTTTCTCCACAGCCACTCTAGCATTTGTCATTTGTGGATTTTTGAATGATGGCCATTCTGAATGGTTTGAGGTGATACCTCATTGTAGTTTTGATTTGCATTTCTCTGATAATTAGTGATACTGAGCATTTTTTTATGTGCCCATTGATCATTTGTATGTCTTCCTTGGAGAATTGCTTGTTTAGGTCTTCTGCCCATTTTTGGATTGGGTTATTTCGTTGTTTCTTATTAAGTCATATGAGCTGCTTATATATTCTGGAGATCAAGCCTTTGTCAGTTTCATTTGCAAAAATGTTCTCCCATTCTGTAGGTTGTCTTTTTGTTTTACTTATGGTGTCCTTTGCTGTGCAGAAGCTTGTAAGTTTCATTAGGTCCCATTTGTTTATTCTTGCTTTCATTTCTATTGCTTGGTAGACTGCTCTAGGGGAACATTTCTGAGATGTATGTCAGATATTTTGCCTGTATTTTCTTTTAGGAAGTTAATTGTATCTTGTCTTATGTTTATCTTGCTGAAGAGACTGTCTTTATTCCATTGTATATTCTTGCCTCCTTTGTCAAAGATTAGTTGACCAAAAGTTTGTGGGTTCATTTCTGGGCTCTTTATTCTGTTCCATTGGTCTATATGTCTGTTTTTGTACCAATACCATGCTGTCTTGATGACTGTAACTCTATAGTATTGTCTGAAGTCTGGGAGAGTTAGTCCTCCAGGCTCTTTCTTTTTTTCTTCAGTAATGCCCTGGAAATTTTATGTCTTTAATGGTTCCATATAAATTTTATTGTGATTTGTTCTAGTTCTATGAAATATGTCTAAGGTAATTTGATAGGGATTGCATCAAATCTGTAGATTGCCTTGGGCAGTGTGATCATTTTAACAATATTGGTTCTTCCAATCCAAGAGCATGGGATACCTTTCCATTTTTTAAAGTCTTCTTTAATTTCCTTCACCAATGGTTAATAGTTTTCTGTGTATAATTTTCTCACCTCTGTGGTTAGATTTATTCCTAGATATTTTTTTACTTCGGGTGCTATTTTAAAAGGGATTGTTTCTTTATTTTCTTTTTCTGTTGATTCATCATTAGTGTAAAGAAATGCAACTGATTTTTGAACATTAATCTTGTAACCTGCTACATTGCTAAATTCTTTGATCAGCTCTAGTAGTTTTTGTGTGGACCTTTTAGGGTTTTCTATATATAGTGTCTTATCATCTGCGTATAGTGACACTTTTACCTCATCTATTCCAGTTTAGACCCCTTTTACTTCTCTTACTTGCCTGATTGCTGTGGCCAGGGCTACCAAGTCTATGTTGAATAGGAGTGGTGATAGTGGGCATCCTTGTCTTGTCCCAGATTTTAGTGGGAAGCTTTTGAGGTTTTCACCGTTGAGTGCTATACTGGCTGTAGGTCTGTCATATATAACTTTTATGATGTTGAGATATGTTTCCTCAATACCCACTTCGTGAGAATTTTTACCATAAATGGGTGTTGAATTTTATCAAAAGTTTTATGCATCTATTGAGATGATGATGTGGTTTTTGTCCTTTCTCTTGTTGATGTGAAGTATTACATTGATTGATTAGCATATGTTGAACCACATTTGTGTCCCTGAGATAAACCACATTTGAGCATGATCTATAATATTTTTTATGTGCTGTAGGATTCTATTTGCTAGTATTTTGGTAAGGACTTTTGCATCTGTGTTCATTAGTGATATTGGTCTGTAATTCTCTTTTTTGGTGGTGTCTTTGCCTGGTTTTGGTATCAGGGTGATGGTGGCTTCATACAATGAGTTTGGGAATATTTCTTCTTTTCAATCTTCTGGAAGAGTTTGAGAAGTACTGGTATGATTTCTTATTTGTATGTGTGGTAGAATTCCCTGGTGAAGCTGTCTAGTCATGGACTTTAATTTTTAGGGAGGTTTTTTTATTGATAATTCGATTTCATTCCTAGTGATCGGTTTGTTCAAGTGGTCAGTTTTTTCTTGATTCAGTCTTAGTGGACTGTATGTTTCCAGAAACTTGTCCATCTCCTCTAGGTTATCCATTTTTTTTCCATGTAGTTTTTCATGATATTCTCATATGTTATTCTGTATTTCTATCTTATTTGTTGTAATTTCTTCATTTTCCTATCTTATTTTGCAAATTTGTGCTCTCTCTTTTTTCTTCTTTGTGAGTTTGGCCAGAGGTTTGTCAATTTTATTTACTCTTTCAAAAAAATTGCTTTTGGTTTGATTGATTATTTTCTCTATTTTTTTAAAATCTCTATTTTATTTATTTCCTCCCTGATCTGTATTATTTCCTACATTCTGCTGACTTTTGGGTGTTTTTGCTCTTCTGTTTCTAGTTCTTTTTACTGGTGGGTTACATTGTTTATTTCATATTATTCTTCTTTTTTCAGGAAGGCCTGTATCGCCCTAAACTTTCCTCTTCGTACAGCTTTTGCTGTGTCCCATAAGTTTTGTGTGGTTGTGTTTTCATTTTCATTTGTCTCAAGGTATTCCTTAATTTCAAATTTTTTTTAACATTTTTTATTGATTTATAATCATTTTACAATATTGTGTCAAATTCCAGTGTTCAGCACAATTTTTCAATCATTCATGGACATATACACATTGTCACATTTTTTCTCTGTGATTTATCATAACATTTTGTGTATATTTCCCTGTGCTATACAGTGTAACCTTGTTTACCTATTCTACAATTTTGAAATCCCAGTCTATCCCTTCCCACCCTCTACCCCCCTGGTAATCACAAGTCTGTATTCTCTGTCCATGAGTCTATTTCTGTCCTGCATTTATGCTTTGTTTTTGTTTGTTTGAATGTTTGTGTTTTTGTTTTTAGATTCCAAATATGAGCGATCTAATATGGTATTTTTCTTTCCCTTTTTGGCTTACTCACTTAGAATGACATCCTCTAGGAGCATCCATGTTGCTGCAAATGGCATTATGTTGTCGGTTTCTATGGCTGAGTTGTATTCCATTGTACAAATATACCACATCTTCTTTATCCAGTCACCTCTCGATGGACATTTAGGCTGTTTCCATGTTTTGGCTATTGTAAATAGTGCTGCTATGAACATTGGGGTGCAGGTGTCATCCTGAAGTAGATTTCCTTCTGGGTACAAGCCCAGGTGTGGGATTCCTGGGTCATATGGTAAGTCTATTCCTAGCCTTCTGAGGAATCTCGACACTGTTTTCCACAGTGGCTGCACCAAACTGCATCCCCACCAGCAGTGTAGGAGGGTTCCCCTTTCTCCACAGCCTCTCCAGCATTTGTCATTTTTGGATTTTTGAATGACGGCCATTCTGACTGGTGTGAGGTGATACCTCATTGAAGTTTTCATTTGCATTTCTCTGATAATTAGTGATATTGAGCATTTTTTCATGTGCTTTTTGATCATTTGTATGTCTTCCTTGGAGAATTGCTTGTTTAGATCTTCTGCCCATTTTTGGATTGGGTGGTTTATTTTCTCTTATTGAGTGATATGAGCTGCTTATATATTCTGGAAATCAAGCCTTTGTCGGTTTCACTTGCAAAAATTTTCTACCATTCCCTAGGTTTTCTTCTTGTTTTATTTCTGTTTTCCTTTGCTGTGCAGAAGCTTGTAAGTTTCATTAGGTCCCATTTGTTTATTCTTGCTTCTATTTCTTCTAGGAGAAAATTTTTGAAATGTATGCCAGATAAAATTTTGCGTATGTTTTCCTCTAGGAGGTTTATTGTATCTTGTCTTCTGTTTAAGTCTTCAATCCATTTTGAGTTGATTTTTGTATATGGTGTAAGGGAGTGTTCTAGCTTCATTGTTTTACATGCTTCTGTCCAGTTTTCACAGCACCATTTGCTGAAGAGACTGTCTTTATTCCATTGTATATTCTTGCCTCCTTTGTCGAAGATGTGTTGACCAAAAGTTTGTGGGTTCATTTCTGGGCTCTCTATTCTGTTCCATTGGTCTATATGTCGGTTTTGCTACCAACACCATGCTGTCTTGATGACTGTAGCTCTATAGTATTGTCTGAAGCCTTGGAGAGTTTTTCCTCCAGCCTCTTTCTTTGTCTTCAGTAATGCTTTGGCAATTCTAGGTCTTTGATGGTTCCATATAAATTTTATTATGATTTGTTCTAGTTCTGTGAAATATGTCCTGGGTAATTGGATAGGAATTGCATTAAATCTGTAGATTGCCTTGGGCAGTGTGATCATTTTAACAATAGTGATTCTTCCAATCCAGTAGCATGGAATATCTTTCCATTTTTTAAAGTCTTCTTTAATTTCCTTGATCAATGGTTTATAGATTTCTGTGTATAATTCTTTCACCTACTTGGTTAGATTGATTCCCAGATATTTTATTACTTTGGGTGCTATTTTAAAGAGGATTGTTTCTTTACTTTCTTTTTCTGTTGATTTATCGGTAGTGTAAATAAAGGCAACTGATTTTTGAACGTTAATTTTGTAACCTGCTACTTTGCTGAATTATTCAATCAGCTCTAGTAGCTTTGGAGTGGACCTTTAAGGGTTTTCTATATATAGTAACATGTCATCAGCATATAATGACATTTTACCTCTTTTTTTCCAATTTGGATCCCTTTTATTTCTTTCTCTTGCCTGATTGCTGTGGCTAGGACTTCCAGGACTATATTGAATAGGAGTGGTGATAGTGGTCATCCTTGTCTTGTCCCAGATTTTAGTGGAAAACTTTTGAGTTTTTCACCATTGAGAACTATGCCAGCTATAGGTTTGTCATATTTAGCTTTTATTATGTTGAGATATGTTTCCTCTATACCCACTTTGGCGAGAGTTTTTATCATAAATGGGTGTTGAATTTTATCAAATGCTTTTTCTGCATCGATCGAGATGATCATGTGGTTTTTGTCCTTTCTCTTGTTGATGTGATGTATTACATTGATTGATTTGCATATGTTGAAACAGCCTTGTGTCCCTGGGATGAACCCCACTTGGTCATGATGTATAATCTTTTTTATGTGTTTTTGGATTCTATTTGCTAAAATTTTGGTGAGGATTTTGGCGTCTATGTTCATCAGTGATATGGGCCTATAATTCTCTTTTTTTGTAGTGTCTTTGCCTGGTTTTGGTATCAGGGTGTTGGTGGCTTCATAGAATGAGTTTGGGAGTATTCCCTCCTTTTCAATCGTCTGGAAGAGTTTGAGAAGGACTGGTATGAGTTCTTCTTTGTATGTTTGGTAGAATTCCCCGGTGAAACCATCCGGTCCTGGACTTTTATTTTTAGGGAAGTTTTTAATGGCTATTTCTATTTCCTTTCTTGTGATCGGATTGTTCAAGTGTTCAGTTTCTTCTTGATTCAGTTTTGGTGGACAGTATGTTTCCAGAAACTTGTTCATCTCCTCTAGGTTATCCAGTTTGTTTCCATATAGTTTTTCATAATATTCTCATATGATATTCTGTATTTCTATTTTGATTGTTGTAATTTCTCCATTTTCCTTTCTTATTTTGCTAATTTGTGCTCTCTCTTTTTTCTTCTTTGTGAGTTTGGCCAGAGCTGTGTCGATTTTATTTACTTTTTCAAAAAACCAGCTTTTCGTTTGGTTGATTTTTTCTATGGTCTTGTTAATCTCTATTGTATTTAATTCCTCTCTGATCTTTATAATTTCCTTCCTTCTGCTGCTTTTTGGGGCTTTTTGTTCTTCTTTTTCTAATTGATTCAGGTGGTGGGTTATCTTGTTTATTTGATATTTTTCTTCTTTTTTAATTAAGGCCTGTATCGCTATAAACTTCCCTCTTAGCACTGCCTTTGCTGTGTCCCATAGGTTTTGAGTGGTTGTGCTTTCATTATCATTTGTCTCAAGGTATTTTTTAATTTCAGCTTTGATTTCCTCATTGATCCATTGTTTTTTCAATAACATATTGTTTAATCTCCATGCTTTTCTTTTTTTGTCCTTTGTTTCTCTGTTGTTGATTTCCAGTTTCATGGCATTGTGGTCAGTAAAGATGCTTGAGATAATTTCTATCTTCTTAAATTTGTTGAGGTTTCTTTTGTGTCCAAGTACATGATCGATCCTGGAAAATGTTCCATGTGCACTTGAAAAGAATGTATATTCTATTTTTGGGGGGTGTAAAGCTCTGAAAATATCCACCAAATCTAGTTTTTCTATTGTAGTATTTAATTTCTCTGTTGCCTTGTTTATTTTCTGTCTGGAAGATCTGTGTAGTGATGTTAATGCAGTGTTAAAATCTCCAACTATGATTGTATTCCCATCAATATCCCCCTTTATCTCTGTTAGTAATTCTTGTATGTACTTAGGTGCTCCTATATTGGGTGCATATATATTAACGAGTGTAATATCTTCATCTTGTATCACTCCTTTAATCATTATAAAATGTCCTTCTTTATCTTTCTTTATGGCCTTTGTTTTAAAGTCTATTTTGTCTGAAATCAGTACTGCAACACCTGCTTTTTTGGCTTTTCCATTTGCATGGAATATCCTTTTCCATCCTTTCACTCTCAATCTATATGTGTCCTTCTCCCTAAAGTGGGTCTCTTGTATGCATCATATTGAAGGTTGTTGCTTTATTATCCACTCTGCCACTCTATGTCTTTTGACTGGAGCATTTAGTCCATTAACATTTACAGTACTTAATGATAGATGTGTGTTTATTGCTATTTTGAACTTATCTTTGCAGTTGAATTGGTATATCCTCTTTGTTCCTTTCTTCTTCCTTTTGTGGTTTGGTAATTTTCCTTTGTATTATCATGGATTTTATTTAATTTTTGTGACTCCCTTGTAAATTTTTGACTTGTGGTTACCCTTTTTTCTAAATCTATTAACCTATACCCGTTTTTAATAAACTGATAATAACATGATCTCAAACCCATCCTACTGTTAAGAAAATTTAAAAAAGAAAGAAAAAAAATTCTATATTTCCCTGCCTCCCTCTCCCACTCTCAGTGATTTGTATGTCTTCTTTTATAATTTCGTGTTTTCTTTATTTGTAATTCATGAGTTATCACCTTTCCAGTTGTACGTTTCTCATTTCTGTAGCATCCTGCTGCTTTTCTATTTGGAATAGCCCTTTCAATATTTCTTTTAGCCTGGGTTTAGTGTTGCTAAACTCCTGCAGCTTTTTTTTGTCTGTGAAACTCTTTATTTCTCCTTCTATCCTAAAGGATAGCCTTACTGGATAAAGTATCCTAGGCTGCATCTTTTTTTCATTCAGGGCTTTGTATATATCTTGCCACTCCCTTCTGGCCTGTAGTGTTTGTGTAGAGAAATCAGCTGAGAGCCTTATGGGGGTTCCCTTGTAGTTCACTCTTTGCTTTTCTCTTGCTGCCTTTAGAATCATTTCTTTATCCTTGGCGTTGGCCATCTTGATTATGATATGTCTTGCTGTGGGTCTATTTGAGTTCTTCCTGTTTGGGACCCTCTGAGCTTCCTGTACTTGTATATCTGATTCCTTCTTTAAGTTTGGGAAGTTTTCAGTCATGATTTCTTCAAAAACCTTTTCAATTCCCTTTGATCCTTCTTCCCCTTCTGGGACCCCTATTATGTGAAGATTGGGACGCTTTATATTATCCCATAGGTCCCTTATGCTATTATCATTATTTTTTATTTGCTTATCTTGTAGTTCTTGTGAATGGGTGCTTTCTGTTGCCCTTTCTTCTAGATCACTAATTCGTTCCTCTGCATTAACTAGTCGGCTTTGCACAGCTGTTAGATCATTCCTCATCTCTGTCAATGAGTTTTCCCATTTTGCTTGGCTCTTCTTTATAGCTTCAATTTCATTTTTGACATATTTTATTTCTCTAAGCATTATCTCTTTTAATTCCTTCAGCAATTTGATCACTCTTTTTTTGAAATCTTGATCTAGTAGGCTATCGATGTCTATTTCATTGAGCTTTCTTTCAGGGGATTCCTCTTGTTCTTTTAATTGGGAAAGGTTTCTCTGCTTCTTCGTCTTGCTCATACCTCTCTGGCACTGTGGTTTATGGAGTATCAGTTGTCTATTTTGGATCTTAAGGATTTTATCTATCTAATGCGTATTTAGGAATAGAACTTAGGAAAAAAAAGAAAAAAGAAAAAACAAAAAAAGAGAAAAAAATAAGAGAGAGAGAAAAAGAGTTTTAAAAGAAGGGAGAAAGAGGGTTTGAAAACAATGTATAATGAATAATAGAAGATCGAGTTGAAGCAGAGTATTAATCATGTGGAGACGTCCTTTTAAAACCTTTAAAAAAAAAGGGGGTGGGGAGATGAATATATGTGTTTGAAGCCTGTGTCTAATCAATAACAGGACATCAAAACCCAAGAGAAATAGAAATGAATTAAGAAGTAAAAATTAAGAGAGTAATTGAAAATAGAAGAGGTAAAAACAGATTAAAAAAAACAAAAACAAAAACAAAAAAACAAAACAAAACCAAAAAACAAAACAAAACAAAACAAAAATAGGGGGTTGTCGGTGTTCTCCTGGAGTGTGTGTGCTTTTAATGTGATGTCCTTCTGTCTTGTCCTGTTTTGGAAGCTCAGCTTGTTTTCATAGGCCCTCCGTTGGCGCCCTCTTCTGTGCTGCTCCCAGCACCTGTCGGCAAGCAGATCGCGCCTCCTCCTAACACGGGGTCAGATGCAGCTCTCCTCTGCTGCGGGCGGGCGGGTCACTGCCCCTCCGGATGCCGCAGTCAGATGTTGCAGACTGGCCAGGCAGGAGGGCGGGTCGCGCCCCTTCCCAGCACCTTGGTCGGGGTTGTGTTCCTGCCCGACAGGCGGGGGGCCGCTCTCCCCCTGCCTGCGTCGCCGGTAGCTCCGCTGCTCTGTGCGGCTGCGCGCTCTGCGCCGGCGCTCCGCCCTGGTCGCGCTCCGCCCCGTTCGGCACTCCGCCCTGGTCGCGCTCCGCGGGTGGGCTCGGGGAAGACCGAGGGGCAGCCTCGTCCCTGCGCCGAGCCAAGACACAGCTGCTTGTTTGTCTTTGTGGAGCAAGTTCTCTGGGGGACCAGAATGGAAGGATCCTATCTGCCCCGGGCTGTAGGCCCGTCTCAGTCTGGCCCTTGAGGCTGCTAAGCCCTTTGGTGTGGACACAGGTTTCGCCTCTGCCCCCGCCTGGGTGCTCAGCGCTGGAGAATATGGCGGCTCTGCCGGGCCCCGCCCCTCTTCCCCTGAAAATTTCTGCGGGTTTTCAGAGATGGGGGTATGCACCCTTCCCCCGAGAGCACATCAACCTTGCTGTTTTATGGAGGGCCCAGGTTGTTCTGTCCTGTACACCCACAGCCCCGGCGCCCAGCCCCTTGCAGTCCCCCGGAGTTTCCTCCGTGCAGCCGCCCCCGTCCTCCGCCCAGATTATGCAGCCTGGCCCTGCCCACCGCTGCTGGCCCGTGTCTCAGGCTGGGTGTCGGGGGGACGCTCTGTGCCCGTTTAACTTAGTTCTGTCAGACAAGGGCTGCTCTGTACAGATCCGAGCCTTGGAGGCTCCCCCTCCGTCCCGCTGGCCTCTCAGTTGGAGAGGGGAGACCCAGCGAGCAAGCGCCAGGCCTCCTTTGCCGCTCCCTCCCCACGGGACCCGTCCCGTGCTGCTTTGCCTTTTGTTCTTTCTTTTTTCCTTTTCTCCTACCAGATTTTTGGCGTCTTTATCTTTTGAAGAGCGCGATGATCATTTGGAGTTCCGCAGGTGCTCTGGTTGGCTGAGTGGGTCTGTACATGTGGGTCTTGGTGTATTGTGGGAGAGGGTGACTTACAAGCGTCCTTCTACTCCGCCATCTTGCCCGGAAGTCTCAATTTTGCCTTCTAAGTTTCCTTGTCAGCATTTAGTTAGCCTCTGCTGGCCCCACTGCCTCAGGCAGTTGTAATGTTAAATACTCACTGCTGATTGTTTCCCACACACACTCTGGGGACTGGCTGTTTGCACAGCATGAGTTTGAGATAGGTCAAATTGTGACAGCTCTCTGGGGGCGGATTTTTTGAGTAACTTCAAATCACTTCTGTCCCTACCTTGATTGTGAAACTGTTGCTTTTAAAGGCCACCATATAGGTGAGGATACGGGGATGGGGGTAGATCAAGATACAATGCCACAAAATTCACTATCATTATGGAAATTTAGCTGTTTTTTTTTCTCAAATAAACACCCCCCGGATTGCTGGAAGCCTTGGTTTAATTTCCAGAGACTGCAGAGGTTAATTTTGACAAATTTTGCCATTGTCATTGCTTCATAGAGCCCTAAGTTTTCCATGATTTTTACTCAGATACTCTAGAAGTGTATCCCATTTGCATTTGTTTTTAACTGAGTTACTTGTAAGACTAACTAATTCTACAGCTCCAGCCCCATTCACATAAGAGTCCATCTGCATGGCTTCTCCTACAGGAAGCAGTGTGCAACCTGTTGTCAGTTTGTTGTTTTTCTTATTAAAATGCAGGGGTTTTTAAAAATATGCTCATGAATAGCCCTTTGTCATTTTTACACATAACAAAACTTCCACTAGACTGTGGCTATTTTTTTCCCTCTCTTTTCTTTGCTTTAATGAAGTTCTCACTTTTAAGGATTTTCAGTACAGCAATATGTGGATGCTGATCACACGGTTGAGGCATTTAACTACTGTCTAAACCTCAGTCTTTGCTCTGATTCACTGTCTAGAGCATCTGAACACATCTACTGAACCCCATATACCAATGGATGCTGACAGCCCTAATTAAAAATATGCTTTTTAAGTAAAGCAAAAAATAATAGCTTTGACACTGGAAAAGACAAATCTCAAATTTCCTAGCTGATCTTGCTTTCTGTGATCATTAGCTACATCATGTTTATAGAGCCGACAGGCATATTGAGCTACTGATTTTATTTCATCGGATTTTAGAATGCAGAACACATTTCAGGCCCACTTATAGCACCATATGTGTATCTTTAAGGATATATACATATGATGATGTCTTTATTATAAGTGCCTTATTTTATTTTAAGTTCCAAATGCTGTGAACCTCATTAAGGAAACCTTGGAACTGCAGAACTGAAATTTTTTATACCACCATCATCCCGTAGCATCTCTTTTGCACTTAGATGTTCTGTGGCAGAGTATTTTTCTGCTCCCAAGAAATGATCAATGTTGAAGGGGAAGAAAAAAACCCTCCTCTAATAAATATATTCCAAATCACACACTTATCTGAACAATGGCCACCATTATAGTCCACACCAATCCATCTACTCACACTGACTCAGAGTCCTCAACAGAGACAATCCACCACTGAAGTCAGGGTTCTCAGCACACGTCCTATCCCCTCTCCATTCCTTGTTGATTCTGACCTACTTTTGTCCAACACGTCCTGCCAGGCTCTTCGCTTCCTGACTGCAGTTTTTAATTTTTACCTTTGGGTTCCAGGCTGCGCCTAGTGATTTCCAGAGAAACACCAGACACCTGGCTCATCAGGAGGGGTGGGAAGGATTTCAGGAAGCTGTTACCCTAACTCACTTGCAGATCAGTGAGTGGCTGTTGTGAGCATTCCTTCTAGATCTCTGACATGCCGGCTGCATCCACCCCAGCAAAATAACGTAGCTCCTCCAACTACCTCTGCCTCCATTCATCTGGGTTTCTGCTTTCAGTGACACTCAGATGCTGCTGATGGTCATTATATATATATATATATTTTTTTTAATTGAAGTATAGTCAGTTACAATGTGTCAATTTCTAATGTACAGTACAATGTTCCAGTCATTCATATACACATATATATGTATGAATTCCTTTTCGTATTCTTTTTCATTAAAGGTTATTACAAGATATTAAATATAGTTCCCTGTGCTATACAGAAGAAATTTAGTTTTTTTAGCTATTTTTGTATATAGTAGTTTATATTTGCAAATCTCAATCTCTGATGGGCATTTTTAAAGCCACATCTGGAACCCTTGCTGCAGAAGAGTCTGAGGAATATATTTTCAACCTCATAGCCTTTTGGTTAGAAAGTTGGAATAAAGGCTGAGCTGGCTCACCTAACTTGTCTGCCTTTGTGAGTAAAGAGGTCTGGAGTTTCAAGGCCCAATGAAATGTCCCAGCCCTTCAGTAGCAAACTCTGAAAGCAACCAAAGTGCTCCCATCTACAAGAGCATGACTTGTCCTTAGACACTGCTGGACATAACCACCAATGCTGTCTAAGGCATCGTCTTCATCTGGTGCACACTTTCTTTAGATGTGTAATATCCTGATTAACAAGACAAGCTGGTTTGGATTCCCAAGGTCACAGGCAGCCTTCTGCCTGACTTTGGTGTATATGTGTTCATTGAAGAGTCCTCTCTCAGATCAGCTAGAGCTGCCTAGTGTGTGGTTTGCCAGAGAATGTGGGTGCAGTGCTCCCCACCAGAGTCCTACCAGTTGTTTTATTGCAGGAAGAGAGAGAGCAAAAGAGACAGAACAGGAAGTTCTTGTCCAGCCTCAAGCACAGTCACCCCCGCCCAGGGCTCTTGCTCTGGGACACAAAGAAGTCCAGGTCAGCAGCGATGTGGCCCCGGTGTACTCCAAAACATGGTTTGGTTGTACTGGGATATCTGTGTCTTTCATGGACCCTGCAAAGTTCTCGGCTTTGTGAAATGGGGAACTAAGGAACTCCTACCCATGCCTGTAGCTCCCAGGGTTTGTACCCTTATGGGTTTTGAGGATTTACTGGCAACTCATTCTCTTTCACCAGGTCATTTCTCGGTTACACGGCAGTCCTGTGACTCCCTTATCAGAACTACTCCTTAAGTTCAGGATTTAGTGAAAGGTGCCATTTTACCCTGTAAGTTCATGTTCAGGAAGGGGGAGGAAGACAGCACAGATCAGAATTGCTGTTCTGCTTTTTCTTGTTGTTGTTTTCATAAGCCATCTCCTGTTGTCGAATAGACACTGAGCAAATGAATGACTGTTACACTCCCATTTGATCGATGAGGAAAATGCCACTCAGGGAGAGGAGGCAAATTTCCTGAGGTTCCAAAGACAAAAAGGGATGAGCACAGAATAAGATCTCTGCAAATTTCTTGGCTGTCATTAGCCTTTAGGTCAGTGACAGAGTGCCGTGTGTAGTAGTAAAGTTGTAGCGTGCTTTTAGAAGGGTGCAGATGTTCTTGTTTTTGTTGATACAATCACATTGTTTTGTCTGGGACTCTGAAAAAGAGAAATGGGTTAGAAAATGTTGGCTTCTCATCCTTGGTCCTTCCTCACCCTCACAGATATGGACCCTTCCATCTGTAGCAGGAATAAGACAGCCCCAGCCTTCCCGTCTCATGAGATTAGTACTCATTCATTTCATTCCTGCCCACCTGTAGGTGATAAAGCACAGCATGATTTTCATGTCCTGCTTCATTGATTCTTGTGAAATTAGGTGTTTGAAGATAGAAACTCATGAAAGGAAGATGATTTTTAATATAAAGTGCAGCAGTTTTCTTAGCAGAGAAGGAAATTGAGGATTTTCTTCATTGAAAATCAAGAGAGATTTCAAGAGCATCTGTATTTCTCATGCGTAGATTAAAATGACAAAATTTAGAGGGATTACAGAAACACAAGGAAGATACCAGAAGTGTCTTTAAAGAGCTTTTCTAAGACTGGGCATGTAAAGAGACTGTTATTTGACAGAGACCCTCTCCTCACCCATAGTCCCTCTCCTTAGGTTGGAAAGGGCCAGCGTTTCCCCTGTGTGCAGTCCTGGTGCTTCAAGTGAGTTGTGGCATAGGGCGGTGCCCATGGTGCTGCCTTCAGTTTGTCCATTCTAAGTAACCCCTGGCAGTCAAAGGGCGTGTGTTTTGCAACGGCATGAACCAGCCGCCATGCTCTCCGAGGTGTTTGCTCATCTCAGCTCATCCCGGCTCAGGTGATGGCAGAGCAGATAGTGGTGGCCAGAGGTCAGCCATGAATAGCAGGGAGCAACTGGAGTCAGCTGGGACCCAAGTGGCTAGGAGTTGCAGGTGGAATTCCCAGGACTTCCCACAGCTCATTCATTCAGCTAATAGTTCTCCAGCACCTGTGATGTGCTGGTGCTTCCGTTGTGAACAGAACCAAATCCCTGTCCTCATGAAGGTGACGTTCTAGTGGACATGAGAAATGATACACGCAGAAGCAGACCCAGGTCAGGACACATGAGTGCTGTCTACTTTGAAGTGCACAAGGTGAGATCCTTTGGGAAGGAATGTATGATACAGGAAAATGTGGGGGAGAGGATGGCCGTAGCCCAGGTCTTATTTGGGTCCCTGGGATGCACCTCGTGAAGTGTGGGTCCTTGGTTTGCACAGGAACAAATTCAAGAGAGAGCCACATTTCAGTAAATGTAGATTTATTCGGAAAGATATATACTCCGTAGACAGAGTGGGCTGTTTCAGAAGGCAAGAGAAAGGCCATGAGGCGTGGGGGTTGGGTGCTCCAGTTTAAAGTAAAAGTAGATACACACTCCACAGACAGAGTGTGGGCTGTCTCCCTCAGCAGAGAGAGCAGCCACGAGTTGTGGGGTTGTTAGTTTTTATGCGCTCAGTATCTTCATATGCTAATAAGTGGGAGGAATATTCCAACCGCTTTGGGGAAGGTGTTGGGATTCCCAGAAATTGGGCCACCACTCACCCTTTGACCTTTTATGGTCAGCCTTGAACCTGTCCTGGCACCTGTGGGAGTGCCATTAAGCATCCTGCTGTATTTCGGTGAGTGTGTATTGAAGCTCAAGATCTACTGGGAGTTGACTTTCCCACCGTCTTGTTGCTAATGGCTGTGCCATTGTTTTAATGGCTGTGCCCGGCCACCTTCCCTCCTGTCTCATGAAGGAGCTCTGGACTGATTGCACAGTTGCAGAGCAGGGGACAGAGTGGAAAGAACTTCATAAGTGGATGGTGGAAGGCAGTGTTGGCAGAAGAATTCTCAAGTCAATTACAAAGTAAGGGTTTTCTGTTTGCCGGGGGTACCTGGTGTCACATTAGGGAACTGTGAGCCTTGGGTACTTCAGTGAGTGGGTGGCTCACTGTGTATACTGTGTTGCTTCTTAGGCGGCCCGAGGACAGTTGGCTTATAGGTGACCCATTCATTCAAGCAGGGGTCTCTTTGGGGATTTTCTGCATGTGAGGCTAACATGGGTCACATGGGGGGCAGGACCGGCCAGTCAAAGCTTGGTCCACAGTCACCTAGTGCCCTCAAGGCTTTCATCCCATGGATGCGTCACCTCCCCCTGGATGGGGATAAGGGCACAAGTGGTAGGGCAGCTTCTCAGTGGTGGAGGCATTGCTCTCCAGACCCAACACTCAAGAGCATGGACCCCTGGTGTTGGCCACAGTCTTGGCTAGATCAGGCTGTTGGGTAGCTGAGCTCATGAGATGTGGGTGCCATGCTTCCATTCTCACCAAGAGCTCTACTTTTGAAGGTTCTGGTCAGACAGCCACAAATACTCCCTAGCCCATAAACAAAGAACAGTCTCTTTCACTTGGGAAAGGGCACACAGAAGGAGAACGGATCATCCCGAGAGCAGCAGAGGCCAAATCAGTCCTGCCATCAGGGGTCTGATGGACGAGCCAGCTCAGTTCCTCTTACTAGTTGTTTACTTGGAGTATCTGGGGTATTTCGGTGACCTGCAAGTGTCAGGAAATAGTACACGAGGGCTTTGTATATTTTCTGGTCCGGTGTTAACTCACCCCATTGTAGCTGTCATGCAAGGAAACAAAACTTGGTGGACAACAGGCCAGGGCCTCTGCTCTCTGGTGGAGCCAGGAGATTACGGTGTTAAGTATGACTGCGAGGGCATCATATCTATGTTGAGAGGCCAGATGGCCTTACATAACTCTCATGCTGGATGTCTAAGCTGCAGAGGGAAACTGGATTCCATCCAGCTCTCCAGCCAAGGAGGAGATCAGACTTGACCTCCCCCGCCAACTGTGAGCTCTTTGCCTCCATTCACAGCAGCATCTATAGGAAAAAGCTGGGCTGCCACCTGCATTTCCGTGTAAACATCCGAGCAGCCACAGCAATGGCCTCGTGAGGGTTGGTGTGCCCAAGGAAGCGGTGTGTGGGACGGAGGGAGTAGTGCCGGGATCAGACACCGGGCGGGCAGGCAGGTAGTGACGACATCTGTGCAGCACAGGCGCCATGGAACTGAGCCAAAGGGAGGCGGGTTTTTGAGCAGGGAGCCTGGGCAGTGCCGTGTTGTTCGTAAGAAGATCCTGGGCTCTGGATCCACAAAGACGTTGGCTTGATTCCTGACCCCAACCCTCACCTTGGGCAAATGTTTGAAGCCTTCTGTGCCTCTGTTTCTTGGTGTCCCAATTGGGGACAATGGGAGCAATTACCTCTGAGACTCAGGAGGGACTTTATAGATGTCGTTTCATTACGCTCACAGCAGCCCACGAGCACGGTTCTAGGTCCCCCAGTTTACACGTGGCAGACGGGTAACCTTTTAATCAGTAATCACGCAGCTAAGAATGGTCATAATCAGCATTTGAATTTGATCCCTGTGTCCAGATTATTTCTATTCTCACCCAGTATTACTGGAAAACAAGTAAACTCAGAACAAACACTGCTGGGAAGTGGGTGCTTGAAACATGTTTGTCATTGGGCAGTGCTGAGTTCACGTTCCTCACAGCCCGTCTGAGGCTCCCTACGTCTCCGACTGCCCCTAGTGGGGTCTGCAGGGCTCTGGGCAGCTTCTCCTTGATCTCTACCCCAAGGCTCTCTGCTCTCTAGAGGTTGATACTCAAACCTGACTGCTCAGTAGAGCTAATGTCTAAAAACAAAAAAATGGTTGGGAGGGTACGGCTCAGTGGTAGAGCATGTTCTTAGCATGCAAGAGGTCCTGGGTTCAATTCCCAGTATCTCCATTAAAATAAATAAAGCTAACTACCCCCCCAAAAAAGGAAAGAAGTATTTAAAAAACAATAAACAGTACAAAGGCCCCACTCCAGGCTGGGGCGCACTATGTTTTAAAGGCTCCCAGATGCTTCCCATGTGCAGGAGGGTGAAAGCTACCCCTCTACACCTCTTCTCGTGAGCTTGTCAACTCACACCCATTAGCCTCTTGAAACAGGAAAAGTACTTGTCTCAGCGTAGAACTTTCTCCTGATTTCTAGACTTTTATTTGCCTACTGGACATCTCTCCTGGAGCCTACAGACACCCAGCCAGAACTGAATCAGTTGTCTCCTCTCACGACTTGCTCCTCTTCCTGCCCTTCTTATTTCAGGGGATGGCACTATAATTTAGGACACTGCCAAAGCCAGAAAGCTGGCCGTCATCTTTGACCTCTTCCTGCCCTTCCATCACACCTGTGGCCAATCCGTCCACCTGCTGAAATGTTTTCTTCTCTCTCCTCCTGGCGGGGCCTCAGCAGGCCTTCACATGAATCTGCCAGTAGGTCTCCCTGCCTCTATCTTGTCTCTTTCTAGATCACTTTGCATGTCCCCTCTACCTCGGAGGCACACAGAGTCCTTTGTGATGTGTAGCTGTGATCTCTCCACCTGGTTGCTTCACCTGCCTCCCACACCCTGTACTCACTTCTAGACTATTTGCAGTTCCTGGAAGAGACCTGGCTCTCTTTGGCCTCCCTCCTTTGCATGTGCAGCTCCCCAGGTAGAAATGTCCATAACATTATACCTTCACCTGATCACTTCTAGGGCATCTCAGAACTCACCACAGTGGCTCCCTCCTCTGGGACAGCCCTGACTGCAGTTCTGGCTCTCTGCCCCGAGCACCCTCTGCTGACTGTTATCCAAGCCCCCTTAACACGCCTCCTCAGCCATCATTTCACGATGAGTCCTGTGCACCTAGGAGCTCCCGGAAGCAGGGACTGTGTCTTTTGTCTCTTTATTCTCAGAGCATGGTAGAGACTCAGGTATAACGGTGGAGGGAATAGTGGTTATTCTGGAATTTCTCTAGAGTTGGGGCCTAGGGTTAACAGTCTGGTTGGAAGAAGGGCTTAGGGTATTTACCCTGAAGCCACATTTTCAATTAACATTTCATGTTGTTTTTGTCTACTATTTCAAGTTACAAGTCTTAAAACAGAATGACGATTTCTAAAAATTACTTTACTGAAGATTGAGGAAAATGGCAGTTTTCCATATTTAAGAATATTATCTTAATTTTGTGTGACTGGGGTGGTGGAAAATAGAAATGCAGGGGCTACTAAAGCATTCTCATCCCCTTCCCCACCCTCAGGTCCTTCGGACAGAAGAGACAGAGGGATGTGAGGAGAAGGCTTGGAGGGTGGACCGTGCACTGCTTTTAAATTATGACAGTTACTTCTGCTTTTATTAACTTTCTTTTTTAATGGAGGTACTGGGGCTTGAACCCAGGACCTTGTACATGCTAAGCACGTGCTCTACCACTGAGCTATACCCACTCTTCCCCCTGATATTTGTGTTTTTAGTAGGCATAATATGCTGGTAGCAGGTACTTTAGCATCAGACACAGTAACCTGCCTCTGACCATCACGTTAATACCTTTCCCCTGAGCTAGAGAACTACATAGTCTGTTTTCACAAGTTCAATAAGTTATCTAAATTTTCTTTTTTCTTAAAAAAAGGCATTAACTCATGTTTCTCTTCAGTATCGCCTATAAATAAAATGTGGTTTTGTTAATCATTTACCAAAGTGTTAAGTGTAATAAATATTAAGTACAGATTTCTGAAGCATCAGTTATCACTGGAGATCCACATTCTGCTGTTCTCTCTCTCTGTTCGTCACCTTACTTCTGGAGTTCTGGAAGCGGCGCCAGGCAGAACTTGGGTAAGAATGGGACATGGTTGAGCAGGAAGAACAAGCCCTTCCAGAATAGGAGGCACGGTGACCACACGTGGAGATAGATGAGATTACCCAGGAAATGCGGGCGCTGTTTAGATGCACTTTAGTCTGTTGACTTCTGGACTTGTCAGCCTTGGCTTCATGTTGGAATCACCAGGGGACCTCAAAAAATGTTGGTGCCTGGATTCCATCACTGCAAACTCTGATGGCACTTAGTGGCCTGGGGTGCATTCTGGCATAGGGAAGTTTTTAAAGCTCCTCTGGTTATTCTAATGTGCAGCCAAGGTGAAGGAGCACTGCTTGGAATGGTGGACACAGAAGAGAAGTGTGGTCCTTCATTCATAATAACAGTAAAAATGGGGAAATGAAAAAGACTGGTATAAACGTATAAGAAAAGAGGCATTGATTTTTATCCTTTCAAAACACCAATAAAAAAATGCAAAATAAAAATTAGCTGCTATGGCATGAATGTAGAAGGAAAGACACATTGGTTTTTATAGTTGACTCCCATTTTTTCACATGTGCATTCATTATTGCGGCCTCCTTTTCATCATAGACTAGGTGCCCCTTTGCCTTGAACTAAGTCCCAGTCACTGCTCCCCCTCCCGTTTGGGATGTGCACAAAGCAGCGTGGCTCTCATCCTAAAGTCAGAGAAGGGTAGGAGAAGCAGGGAAACCTTTGTTGATGTGCCATCAGTGTTTGAGCAGTGTTTGAGCTAGGCATTTTCTATAATTGGAAATGTAAATTTATTGCTGCCACTCCTGCTGCAAAATTAAAAAAATAAAACTATACATCTTTGTATTAACATTCCAGAGCTATGAAAAGATGGTTTTTTGAGTCATCTGTATTATTGCTTCTTTCCATCAGCTGAGATAATTTAGAGCTGATGGTACTTGCAGTCAGCAGCAGCAGGACAGTAGGTTGTGAGCATGAATAACACTTGGAAAGAAAATGCTTTTACTAGGAGCATCTGAAAATGTCTCCAACTATAGATTTTATAAATTGAATCACAGATCTACAGAATGTTGGCACTGAAAAGGTCTGGAGGGAGCAGGTCAAACTCCTCTGTTTATAAATGGAAAAAAATGAAGTTCAGCTACCAATAGAAAATGACATTTGTCTTTTACAATGTAATAAGCTTCTAATAATCCCCATTATGAATAGTTCTCATTGTTTACAACTGAAGTTGGGCGTAAAAGCATATGTTGGTAAAAGACTGTACATTCAGAAATGAAAGCTGAAACTTAGACAAAATTAGATGTTCATAATGTTTTTGAGTCCAGAAAAACAAAAACTTATATTGGCAGCATACAAAAAATACTGAAGAAAAGTATTTTGGTCATTTAAACTGCCAATTTTAAATTTAAAATTGCCAACTAATAAGTTTAAATTTTCATTGGAACATGCATGTTGAAAAATTGAAGATGAAGACTCATTTCATTTTATCGTTCTTCCTTATTTAAAAAATTGTTTAATCTTTTTTTAGTTATTTAATTGAAACATTTTACTTTAATTGCGAATGCATGCTCCATTGTTTAGAGCGGCCAGCGTTGTGGTAGTGAGACCTTGGGAATGAAGTTGCCTAAATACATATTTGAACAGAGTAGCTTGCTTCCTGGTAATCTTGGACAACTTAAATTCTCTGTGCCATAGTTTCCGATAAAATAAAATAAGAGAGTTGCTTCCTCATGACTGTGGTAAGGACAGGTCGAATTAATGTTCAGAATCTACTTGAAAGACTTCCAGGCACAGAGGAAGGGCCATGTACTTAGTTACAGCTATTATTATTCTATATCTGGTTTTATAATCCAGGTAAATCTTGAGTCTTACTGATTTCATCTCTAAAAAAAAATCTAATTATAACCTCTAAAAGGAAAACTCTAAAACTTCATAGTTGAAGCTAATTAACGCATAAAATTCAAACAAGAAACACACAGCGGAGACCAGTTAACTGCAGACACCTGTGAAAGTTCCTGTCCTGCACGGACTCTAAGCTGTCACTACAGTCACTTCTGAAATCAAAGGCAAGCTAAGGAATAGAGCTTTAAAACTTGGCCTTGTCAGGTATCCAGACGCCTAAGCTCAGACCGTGGCAGGGAAACAGTTTATTGTTCACATGTGCATTTCCAACAAATACTATTAAAATGAACACTGTATGTATTTTGTTGTGTGTTTTACATCGATAACAGAAAAGAAAAGAAAAAAAAAGGAAAAAAACCCCATGCAGTTACAAATAAGGAGGCTGTGTCTGAAAATTATTATTTTTTTAAATTATGTTTAGGATTTAGTGACCAGTTAAGAGAAAAATCATTTCATTGGTGTAATCCCTTGATTGACTAAACTTGTTTTTTTAATTAGGAAGAAGAGCGTGTTTCCTTTACCACCTGGGGAAAGTGGGTACCTATAACCCTTTGTGCAAGTGCTCTTTTTCTGGGTAAGAACCTGCCACAGACTTTTTGAAATCTAATGTGAAATGCTGAGAAAACTGAAAATCAAGCTGGGAACTATGTAGTCTCGTAGAGAAAACTTTTACCAGAGAACATCTGAGCCTACACAGGGCGCCACTCTGGAGGTTCCACAGTCTCTTCTGCTCACAGTGCTTCCCCCAATTCTTTTCATCTCATTTGTTAAAATCAGATCAGTGGTTTAGGATTCTCCAGGGTCTGATTAAGAGACCAGATGGAGGTATTAAAAATTCTAAAATTTTCCAATAATAACAACCAAGGTAAAATGTCTAAGAATAGCCTAACAAAAGGATAGTAGGAACTAACAACAAAAATAATAAGAACTACTGAAAGATATAAAAGATGCTTTAATCACATGATTTTAGATTAAAAGATCATATCTCCAAAATATCAGAAGTTATAAAATTGATTTGGGATTTATTGTGAATAAAATCATATTAGTAATATAATAATTAATAAGATAATGAGAGTTTTACTAGTTCAAGAATAGCCAGATTAGAAAATAGGACAGGAAGTCCAGATATGGGCCCTGATATCAATAATAATTTAATATAAGAGATGGAAGGCATGACAAATCAGGGAGATAAATAAAAGATATTCAGTAAATGGAACACTTGTTAGCTACTTGGGGGGAAAAGAAAAGATTGAAATCATACAGTGAACCATATATTGTGATAAAGTCCAGAAACATTTAAAAAAGTTACACAATTAGAAAAAAACTAGAAATAAATATGGATGAATATACAACCTCTAGATGAACAGTAAGTTTCAGAGGAAAATATATAAAGATTTCCATGCATCGGAAGCATCCTAATTTTAAACGAAACACCAGAGGATGTTATTTGTTTCCAAATCTGACAAGGGGCTAATTCCTTCAATACATAGAGAGTTCAGATCACTTCAAAGGTAACATCAAAAAATCTCAGGAGCGTAGAAGGCAGAGAAGATGAACACACATTCACAAAGGAAAAAATAGATGTCACACTCCAATGGTAATTCAGTCAGTGCACATCAAAATGAAGTAGTTTTCCACCTCTTGAGTGACACAGTTCTGTTTATGAGGATGAAGTGCCAGTGATCACCAATCCCATGCCTAGGTTACTGGATATTTTTTGTGAAGTATGGTTGATTTACAATGCTGTGTTAATTTCTGGTGTACTCCTCAAGTCTTCTTAGATAGCAGTCTGGCAGTTCATATCAAGAGTCAAAAATATTCATAGGCTTTAATCCACTCATTCAGCTTTGAAAAACTTTTAATCAGGAAGTATTTCAAAAAGTCAGGGAAATGTCAGTATGGATGCAAGTCACAGACATAGTTTTCTATGTAGATATATATAAAATCTCAGCCAAAATATTCTTCCACCCTTCACATAGTAGAATATTATGCAGCCATGAAAAAGTGTGTCCATGAGAATATTTTATGACATGTCAAAGTGTTGTGCTTATGATAGGCTTGAGAATAAAATTAATATATAAAATGATTTGTAATATACAAACAATGCACAGTTCTGAAGGAATTATGTCTATAGGTAGAAGCATTTTTCTTATTTTAGTGTTTATTCATTTTCAGAGTTGGAGTCGTTTGATAGTAGGTGACAAAATCAATCTCCAATGTGTTTAAACAACAACCAAAGAATGGGGATGCATGGGATTTATTGGTTCCTGTAAATGAAAACCTCAGGTCTGAGGTCTGGCTTCAGTCAAGGAGAGATACTGTAGCCCAGATGATGTCAAGGGCTGGTTTTGTCCTGTCTTCATTCTGTGTCCAAAGATGTCTCAGCATGCTGCTTCTAGGCACTCAGCATCCCAGATCACACATCCATCCAAACCAAGAGAGGTCTCTTTTGCCAGCTTCCTCTCTTGATAGAGGAAGCTTATCATTCACATGGGCACCAGCACGTATCTCCTCACATAATAGTGGCTCTTCCTGGGTTATTTGCCAATTCACAAATCATGTGCGAGGCCAATAGAATGAGGGGTATTATTTGTCTTAAACCAACTGAGATCTACCTCTGGTGCTTCAGAAAGAGTGGGTCAATCGAGCTTAAATCACAGGGCTAAAAACAGAAGGCAGGTTATTTATCCTAAAGCAAATTCTGGGTCCTCTCCTAAGACTGGGGACAGATACAGGACAGCAGTTCTGTCCACTACTGAGTACTTTCAAATTTTCTTTAATGAGCAAATATTAAAGTTATGATCAGAAAAGATGATAAGTAAGAAGAAACTTGAGGAAGGAGAATGGAAAGCTTTCCTGTTTTGTAAGAAATACTGAACCCATTAAGTGCTTGGAAGAAAAATGGAAATGTGTCAAGTTTGTAAAAGTTCTGAAATGAATTAGAATTGATTTCACAGACCATGTAGGAGACAGTGCTATACAGTTAGTGTGTCTTTGGGCTCTTTGAGTATTTCAGTTCTTTCACTTAATAGATGCTTCATTTGGGGCAAATTGCATCATCTCCACATGGCTCTATTTCCTCATTTGTAAAAGAGATATAATATTACATTCCCCACAGAGTGATTGTGAGGATTTAGAAAAATAGATGTGTGCTGAAGCAATAGTAAGCATTTAAGGAATCTTAACTATTATGATTACTTAATACATAATTAAAAAATTATTATGCAGACTTTTTAAAAATGCATACTATTTAAATGGCCTATATGTGCTGTACAAGAGAGGAAGGCTTAATATACCTTCTATAATACATTTTTCTCAGCCTTAACTAATTTTCACATTTAATCACACACACACCAAAAAGTTATTCCTTCCACAAGCATGAAGCCTTAACTGTGAAGAAAAGGATGATGAAAGAGAGTAGAGGAGGAAATAAAATGCTTTCTCTACAAACTTATGGCTTAAAAACTAAGAAAAACACCTTTTTAAGACTTTGGTCACCATATTCATAGCTAATACTTAGGTAGAGTTTTTCACATGCCTGTGGTTAATGTTCTAATTGTTTTCACAATTAGTAAATCATTGACTCATCACAATAGTCCTATAAATTGCTATTATTATCCCCCCATTATATGGGTGAGGAGATTGAAGCCCCTAGAGGTTAAGAAATTTGCACAAGGCCCCACGGCTAGCATCAGAGCTGGGATCCAGATCAGGAGTTTGGCTCCAGGAGAGGCTTGTAAACACTCCCTTTGCTCTCCCCTGCAGGTGCAAGCCAGCTTCCTGCTATTACTGTAAGTAACATGATGTGGTTCACTTAGTCTTGAAATTCACATTCTTTGTAGCTTTCTCTGGGGCAGCCATCAGGAGCAGCCAGGGACACTGAGTACATGCTTCTGGACTATGACCAAGAAGGTAGATGGAAGGAAAACAGTTTAAAAATGGGATCTTTAATGTGCATTCTTCAGTGGCCAGAAAATAACCTGCCTAGTGAGGAACTGAAACCCTATCAGCCACGTGAAAATTATGCTTCCGACACCCCCGTTGCCCTTGGGTCCACACAGTCAGAACTACAACGGATCAGGGACATGAATCTTGTGCAAATGCAGGGAGTAGGAGTACCTGCCATTTTAAGATCTCAAGGAGTATGAGAAGCATGTGAAGCTTTCATCAGCAGAGACCTGCTGTCACTTCCACTATTTCCCTCAGGGCATGTCCGCAGCTTCACTGGTCCTATTCAGAATGAAGACGACAGCTAGCACCTGCTGACCCCTGAATCAGTGATAGGTTCTCCCTTGGAAGGAAGCATATCCCCTTCATTGGTTACAACTAGTTCATAACCTAAGTACTTCTATAGATGTAGAAGGGATACTTTCATTGGTTCTGCTATCACAGACTTGTCTCCAAAAGAACATGCCACCAGTTACTCCATTTTCACCCATTTAAAGATATACTTAACAGGCTTCCTTCTTTAGTGCAGTTTTAGGTTTACAGAAATAGTCACAGAAATTGGAGTTCCCATATATTCCCTATGCCCTGCACACAGCTGCTCCTGCTGTCAGCATGTTACATTAGTGGATGCACTCATTCTTTTTGACATCCTTCATTCCTCCTCCCCTAAAGTTTAACATGCCTGATATTCACGTCTCTTGTGGCATTTACGTGCGATTTACATCACTTCTCACGTTTATGTGAGGTTTACAGCACATGCATGTTGTCTGTTTAAGCGTGGGGTGGGGCAAGTTTTCTGTGTAAAAATACGATCATTAGTGAGTCTCATGCTGCTGGGTTTTTGGGTTGTCAGGTCCTGTTGACCATTGCTTGAGTTATTGGGATCATTGTCTATGGACTTTCAGTGTTCATTGTATTTTCTGCAAAACTTCCCAAGAACCTGAATGGAAGAGACCCAATCCAGAAGTACCTGACTGTGCAGGTGGGCCACGCCCATCACTGCTTCCCTCATCAGTTTTATCATCATCGTGACCCTGAACGCCATACATGAGAAACCGGCAATCATGATGACGGACTCTGGTAAGCTCCTCCTGCAGCTGAGGTCATTTCTACACCAGTTTTAGAACCAGGTCAAAACAGAGACTGTGTCTCTTAGGCACTTCAATTCCAGTACATTACAGTCTTTAGAAAACTTCAAGTGTAAACGTATTTTCTCTAGCCTATGTGAGAAGTGAATTAGCTCCAGCTTTGCATTAGTGAAAGGGACAAAGGAAGCATTAGAATGTCCAAGCTCTGTGTAAACAGGTCAGTGCTTAATAATAATTTCAATTACATTAGATCATGTACCCTATTGTTGAAAGTAAATAGTCTCTGTATTGCAAATAAGTGGAAGATGGTCGTGGTTCCAGTGGCACACTTGCTTGTGTGTTACAGAGAGGACAAGTAATCACAGTGTTATATGTCTTCCCCCCATGCTTTTCTTGTTAGTGTAGCTCCATTCTCATCAGCTGTGGCTTCTTTAATAAATGTTTCTTCTCTCTGGCTTGTATCCCAGCCAGCGGCTTAGCGGCCCAAGTTAAGTGCTTCCCACACGCTGCATGTGGCTGGGTGGTTCTCCCAGTGGTCTGCTCAGTGGTCATCTTCTGAAAACACTAAGACCAATTCAAATTCAGAACTAGGAGGATGACCCGTTTTATGTTCCCCAAATGCTTCTAGCAAGTTGCCCCGTGCTTTGTTTGTTTTCTTCAATAGTCCTACCTTACTGCCGTTCAGGGAGACAAGAGAATATCAATTAGCAGGATGTATAGAAGTAGCTTTCTGTCAACTTACACCTGACAGAGGACAGTTCTTGCCCATTGGATACAGTTGTGCTTATAAATTTTAAGGAACGGGTGACTTTTTTTTTTTTTGCCTTGTGGGATATTACGTTCATAATGGGATAAACTCTTACCACAGTGTGTACACTTGGAATTAGCATAGTAGCTATGTTAAGGAATTCAAAACAGCTTAAATGAAAACACTGAATTGTGTGTGTGTATATATATATATACACATATTTGGCATGTTAACTCATGTGTCCGTGGCTTTGATTAGGATCTAAAAGCCATTCACAGTTTTACAGACTATACTTTTCTTTATTCTAACTGCAGAGTTCCCAAGGACCAGACTGACTATGAGAACAACCTAGCCATGAAGGTGTTCTTGTTCCAGTTTGTCAACTACTTCTCCTCGTGTTTCTACATCACATTCTTTAAGGGCAGATTTGTGACTTATCCAGGAGATCTGGTGTATTGGCTGTGAAAATACAGAAATGAAGACATGTGAATACAGCTTTGTGTTCTGACAGTCGAAGCTGTTTCAGATTTTCTCTTAGTTTCCCAATGAAGAGTGTCTTTACTCTCTGTTCCTTAGATTTTTTTAGGCATAAAATAATGACTTTATTTCATGTTAGAGCTATCTAAAATTTAAATGAGATTTTCTTTCTAATATTCCAGTGTGACCCAGGTGGCTGTCTCCTTGAACTGATGACACAGCTGACAATAATCATGGGAGGACAGTCAATCTGGAATAACGTACAAGAGGTGTTACTTCCTTGAGGACTAAGTCATGTGATCTTTGTGTGAGAACAGCCCACCCATCCAAGTCATTTTCCTGCATGCCCATCTCTAGAACAGGGGAGACTCTCTGCTTATTAAAGCTCTCCAGATAAGATGATCCAGCCAAAAGTGTAAACGTACCTTCTGATTAATAATTATGCTTAAATACCTTCTTTTTTAGGTTTAACTTAAATCCTCATGTGCTATAGTTTCTGCTTATTAGCCCATCACTGGGGACTGACTGATCAGAGCCCTTTGAGAGATGGCTCTTCTTGGGACCGTGAACTAAGTTTTCCCACAACTTCCTGCAACTTTCTCCTCCTTTTATACATGCATTTAAAAATCCATAACACGAATTTGTTGAGTGTCTAGTATGTGCTAGTCAGTGTATTAAATGTTGTACATATATGTGTGTGTGTGTGTGTGTGTGTACAATTTAATCACCCAAACAATCCTTATTCTTGTCTTCCTTTTGCAAATGAAGATCCTGTGGCTTAAAGAGGGTAAATGATTTGCCCAAGCTCTCATTGCCAATAAGAGACAACTGTGGGACTCGGATGTAAGACCCTATCTCACGGAATCCATGTTCTTCTAAGAACAGAGACTCTCTTGTGGTCTTAAGGCACAATGTTACATAATGTTTTAAGAAATACTTGTCTAAAATAATAACTACAGAGGTTTTGACTTACTGTTCTCTTCCTAAAAATGAGAAAAGCAGATGTTAGCAAAGGTCACACTGTCCTTTTGTTGTTCACATAAGCCCAATCCCATATCAAAGTGGACAGTCCAGTGTTATCTGCAATTTCTGAACATTTCAAGGAGCTTACTGTATTCGCTTTCTGTTGATGTTGCAACAAGTATCCCCAAACGTCATGGTAGTAGGAAGAAAAAAGAAAAAGTCCCCACTAAACAACACAAATTTAACCTTGTAGTGTTCTTGAACGCAGAAGCCTGCTGAAGTCAAAGTATTGGCACGGCTGTTTGTGAAGGCCTCAGGGGAACCTGTGTCTTTGACTTTTCTGGCTTCCAGAGGCCACCTGTGTCTCTTGGCCTGTGACCTCTTTTCTCTCTCTCAAGGTCAGCATGGTTGTGTGCCTCTGACTCTGATCCTGTGGTCACATCTCCTCTCCTCTCGCCCCTCTTCTGCCTCCCTCTTCCTCCCATAACGACCCTGGTGATTACACTGGGCTCACCTCTATAATCCAGCTCGTCTATCTTAGAGTCAGCTGGTTAGCAACCTTAAGTGCATCTGCAAACATAGGCCCCCTTTGCCAGGGAATCTGACCTCTTCCTATGTTCTGGGGATAAGGACATTGACATATTGGGGGGGAACGTTTTTCTGCCTACCACACTAATCTTTTTAAGATAATTTCTGGCTTTGCGTTTCTGTTCTCATGAAACTGTTATTCTCTCTTCTGTCTTGCCTTCCACACCAGCATTCTGCTCCTGCCCAACCTAACTGCAGAGCTCACCCCTCTCTGTGGTGTCCCCCAAAACCACTTACACAAGCAGGTCTTACTGTTGTTTGGAGCATGGAGGAGAAACTCAAACAACTTGAATTTTGAAATAAAAAACCTCCATCATTTTAAAGTCTTCCATGTTACTATAAAAAATTTTATTTTTTTAACTTCATTTTTTAATTTTTAAACTATTTTAAACTTTGTAATTTTTTTAAACTTTACTTTTTTTCTTATCATCCTTCATTGTAGGCTCCAGAAACCTGCTCTTCTGCCCACCGCATCCAAGTTCCCTTTCATTGTTTCTCCTCCCTTTCCTAACCTTCCTTCTCTCTCCCTTATTACCAAGTTTCTGTCCATTCTGTTTATAGGGCAGTTAAATTATTTTTTCTTTCTTTCTTTCTTTCTTTCTTTCTTTCTTTCTTTCTGTTTTTGCAGAGTGAACACCTTTGGGTGTCAGTGCGTCCTGCCACATTTCTTCACAAGGGCTTCATCTTTCAGCTTCAGTGTGGATTACTGGGGTCTGTCCCTAAACAAAGGCATTTCCCTTGTCCCCCAGCTCACCACGCCCCTCAAGAAAAAGATTCTGATCTCCGCTGTGAAATGAATCTTTTTTTCCATCCTGTGCAGTAGACAACTCTTACCCTGAGCTCACATTCAGATATTTCCAGAGGAGTAAAAGTAGCTCGTGTGCAAATAATACTACTTTTCTCTGTGAAAAGAAATAGATCAGATAGAGGAAACACTTAACTCAGATTACGCAAAAGCATTTTCTGAAGGAAATAGGTTAAATATTTAACAGTAAATTTTGTTGAATCTGGTTATCAGTGAGCTACTTTTACCAATCAAGAAGGATATATTTCCTAAATTGGTACTGAGAAATTCATGTGGAATGAAACTTGCTCACATGAACTAGTTTAAAGTAAAGGATGCATTATAGTATCTGTGGTCTGTTTATACCTTCGCTTAAGTAAGCACATTGTTGTAGGTTCCAGTGAGCTGAACTTTGCCTCCATGTATTTCTACTATGGGCTAAAATATTTAGGGAATCTATTTTGAATTATGTTCCCCTTGTTTGAAAACCAGGAATGCTGAATGGTAGCCAAGTCCGAGGGTGGCTTGTGTTTTCCTCAGTGCCTCTTCTCTTTGTATAAGGTGCCAGTTTCCTTCTTAATTTTCCATGTAAAATCCTAACATACCAAAGATCTAACAATTACTCGTGCTGCACCAAAACTATACCCATCCTCAAAAATACATAGGAAGGGAAAAGAAAACTTATCAAAGCTAGGGACTATTTTCATGCTATTTAAATATGTCTAAAGGAACATAATGAAATGAATTTCACCATATCTCACCTGCCTCCACCCCCCCAATCCCATGTGGGATTCTTGAGTAGGATTCTTGGAGCAGTGATGCCGTGATCCAGGCTCCCTCTGGGGTCCCCCCAGCACTTGATCGGCACGTGGTATAAAGTAGGTCTCAGTCCGAGCCAGCTGAGTGAGTGAGTGACTCACAGGCATCGAATGCGTAACATCAGTGAATTAACAGCATTCTCTGTAGGACTCAGAGAATAAGCTGAGTGCCCTGTGGCCTTCCCAACCTCACATACTATTTTGATGTTGGGGTCATTTCTGGGAATGTTATTCTGTACTTGACAAAAGGCTAGTAAAATTCCAGGGTTAAGCAACTTGCCCTAGGGAGATTTTATGATAAAATATTAAGAAAAATAGTTAAATGTCCAAAATGACACAGCATTGTCCTTTGGTGTTTAGATAATGTATGGCTGTAATTTTCTTACTTTATATGTTTTCTACATTTTCCACCGTGTGTATGCACTACTATATAATAAGAAAAAGCAAATGTTTAAAAGAGAAAATCTCTCTTCTCCGGATATGATTTGATTAGAGGGTGAGTCAGATACATTTAATAAGAGAATCTTAAATACATGTGTCCATAACTCACTCTTGAAATTCAGGAACAGGAAACTCAGGAATGAAATAGATTAAGAGAATCAAAGATACTTGTATTCAAGATTAGCAAGTAGGAGTGTCCTCAACAGAAATGGTTATAATCTATAATTCAGGGATTATATGTGATACTGAAGGTACAAAGACAACATGAAGTAGAAAATGCCACGTGGCAAGCACTGAGTAAAGGGCAATTTACTATGATTATGCCAATATGTTTGGTCAATTCCCAAGCAAATGATTGTGTAACCCCTGTTAGAGGGAGAAAGCTTCCAGCCTTGGCTGGAGAGGGGGAAGGATTCACTGTCTGTATTTTTCAAAATGTCTACAGGTGCTTCTCCTGTGCAAATTGATATCCCTGCACGAGAACCATAACCCAACAGAAAACCCAAAAGACCGAGGACAATGATGGGTAGACGACAGCCCAAACTTTTCTGCCACAGATGAGTGGTTCCACTGAGGAAGACTGAGCAAGAGGCTCAGATTCTTAGCTAAGGACAAGCATGTCGGGACTTCTAATACGACCTAATGCCATCGATGGGGGAGGGCAGTTCAGCACAAGAAGGGAGCGCCAGGTGAGTTAACATGGAAGTTTCATCCCGAATCCAAACCGTAATGGATTTGGGTCCCGGAGGGTTAAAGCCCTGCTTCCCTGGGGCATGGACCGGATTCCACAAGAGGCTGAGACAGGAAGTATGAGGCAGAGAAAAACTCCCCCAGGAGACTCCCGTGTCTGGGTGCCAGGAAGGGTGATGGACGAGCGTGGTCTCAGCGCCACCCGCACCGCAGGGGCCCGAGGGGCTGTGGAGCTGCGCGCTCCCGGCCGAACCTCAGACCTGACTGCAGCGCTCTGGGCTGCGGCCTGGGGAGCGGCTTCAGCAGCAGTCTGTCCCCGTCCTTCTCGTAGGTGCTGCAGTGACCCCCACCCCTGTGGCCACGGTGTTCCCAAGCCAAGGGTCTAAGTGACTTCAACCCTATTTACAGGTGGCAACAGCCGGTTAGCCTGTGCTGCTCAAAAGGAAGATCCCACATGGGGTTTTGATGTGTTAGGGGGGATTGTTAATACCTGGCCTGCTTTGAATCATTTCATCCAGACAGCAGCCTGGGCAGTGGAAGTTTCATCTCCCAGTTTTATTTCAACTTATTTGTTGAAAGTATAGTTGGTTTACAATATTGTGTTAATTCTTGGTGTACAGCATAGTGATTCACTTATATATATATATATATATATATATATATATATATATATATATATATATATTCCTTGTCATATACTTTTCCACTATAGGTTATTAAGTAATTGAATGTAGTTCCCTGTGCTATACAGTAGGATCTTGTTGTTTGAAGCAAAAATTGCTAAACAAAGTAACAAAGTAAGCAGACTAAACCTAGCCATGTATATGACAGAGTTGAGTTTATCTCAGTATTTAAATGTGGTTTTGATCTCCAGGATCACTTTATCAACTTATCATAAGTAAAGGGCCTGTGGACCACTTCTCAGAAAAATGTTTTAAAATCATGAGATTTAGAGAATAAAGAAGGAAGATAATTATACTGAAAAGCAGATATCAAAATATAGAAATGGGCATTTGTGATACAGTAATATCTGAATTATTGGAAGAACGTGTTGAATAAGAGGATCCAGTGATGGGTCTACTAACCACAACATTCTGCCACAGCAGTGAGTGTCAATCATCTTCTGAGATCTGCAACAATTGCATTTTGAATGTAAATAAAGTAAAATAACAAATAAGTCATGAAGTGTGGATTCAGATTCAGGGGTATCTCGAGTCCATATCCCCACCACTTCCCCGAGCTCCCTGCTCTTCCCCTAATGTCATTGAAAGAAATGGGGAAAGTTTGTGAAGCGAAGGGCATGTTCCATTGCAAAGAAATCTCATAGCAAACCTGGGAGCATGGCCAGTGAAAAGTTAACGCTGAGACTAGAGTCAGTGGGAAACCAAGCAGGGGCAGCTCTTTACAAGTCACATCATACCCTCAGTGTGTGTCCACGTGTGTGCATCAGACGTGTGGGCATGTATGATATATACACCTGCCTTCCGTGTGAAGCCGCCTCACTGTCCAAATTTGAAATCCATCCAGACGTGCAGTGCAGTCAGCCGGAGCTCAACCAGACGCTAAGTTGCCTGTTGTTGCTCTGTCTCTTCTGCTGAACTCCACGAGTACACCACACGCCAGCTGTTGCTTTCAGGGACAACAGCTCTGTAGGCTACAGGTCCATGCCTTGTTTCACTGCCAACTCCAATTTCCTTTGAGGACAAATTGCCATTTGAAAAAGGGGGAAGCATTCAGTTGGCCCACAAGCCTCTGAGTGAGGAAAAAACATAACCTTAGAGACAGCTCTGTGGGACAGCATCCAGGAGGGGCAGAGCACTGGGCTGAGAGTCGAGGCTGTGTTTCTTTCAAGCTCTGCACTGAATTTGAGGTGGCATGTCACTTCTTTGGTCCTTGATTTGTACAGCTTAAATTAGGTTCTTGGACCTGTTCGATCCAACGTTAGAGTATCACTTTTCTGCTCGGTGACCCTCCATGGCTCCGCAATTCCTTCAGAGGGAAAAATGCCCACATCCTCACGGCAGCCTCTTAGGCTCCACCCCCAAAATCACCACTTATTTCCTATTCACTCTGGCCCACACCAGTCTCCATGCTGTGTGTCCAGTGTGAGGGACCTCCAGGCCTGTGATCACTGTTCCCTCTGCCCCTCCTCTGCCCACCCCTTTGCCTCCATCTTTGCCTTATTCAAAGGTCACTGCCCCAGCCCCACTTCTCCCTACAGACATTCCTCGCCCTCCTTTATTTTCCTCTGCAGCACTTATCACCAGCTCAAAGACCCTGTATTACTTTCTTTTACTTATTTTCTCTGACGATTTTCAGACTGGAAAGGCCATGGTGGATAATAGCAGAGAAATGGGGGGAAAAAAGACAAATTAGGGAAGGTATCTTCTAAAAGCTAAAATGCCCACCTGAAAAGGAGGTAGGAGATAAAGTAGTAGTCGTTACAATTTTGGTAAGCCCAAGGTACGTGGTCAGGACTAGTTTTCACAATATTTCAGGGTACGGAGGCAGCAATAAAAAGAAATTTATCCTGAAAACAAGAAATTAAATTCTTTGGAAGATGATGTCTTCAGCTTGAAATGTCAGTAATACTTTTATGACCTTGGTCTGATAATATCCTGCCTTATAATTTGATCTGTTTGGCAGCTGGGTCATGAATCTAATGGTGCCACAGATTCAGGAGCAGAACAGACCACCCCACAATGGGAACAGGACAGCCATCTGTATCCCATGGGCAAACTGGGGTTATTTTATGAATACCCTGAAATGAGTCAGTCATCAGTGGAGATTTCTGTGCTGTCGGTTATACTAGAATATGCTTTGGGTCACAGAAGCATCGGTTACCGAGCCAAACAATGACCTAGCATACCGAAACGGAGCCCGCTTTTCTCCGTTATATGCATTTATGCAGTCAGGCTTTCAAACAGGGTGCCTGTGTGTATCTTTGTCAATATTTATGTTGCACAAAGCTGAAGATTTACTGCCAAGGAATGAAATGGAATACTCATTCAGGTACGTCTCCACCATTGATTCTCAGATCCTTCTGATCATGTCGTCTAAGGATGAACTCAGAACCGTTACTAGATGTGACTCAGCTCGGGCTGTAGCCCGTGTGGCACAGCTGTTGGCTGATATCCTTCTAAACAGAGTCATGTGAGCCTGCCAGCCTGTGCAGAAAGCCCACAAGAGCATCCTGCCTCATGGTAGCAAGGTTCACAGGGTCACCCCTTCCACAACTCACACCTGCCTTTCGCATTGTTCCTATTTCTTCTGGCCGATGGTTTCTGCCTAGTTCCTTGAGTGACCTCGTGGAAAATCACTGGCTTGAATTCAGGATGAATTTGCTGATCTGGAGTATCGGTAGAACACAGATCCCCTAAATCTCCAATGTCTTTGTCCATTTCTGTACATTTGCTTGGGCTCTGTTTCTCTTTGATTGAACTTGGTTTTGAGCTCTCGGTTGCCTTTAAATGGTTGCATCTCAAAATAGATTTCCATAGGAAACGTCATCTTTTCTATTATGCATGGCACACTTTTATCTACTAGAAGGCTGATGATGTGCACGTTTTGTATCTGAGCCCTTTCAGCTCACCACTGCCTTGAATTAGTTTTTTTTTTTTCAAGCTTAGGAGACAGGAAAGGATTTTGGTCAATAGGATTTGCATTTATGCATGCGGGTTCATGTCTGCAAAGGCACCCCTTTGTGCTTCCTGTTTATAAGTCTACAGATAGAGGGAGTTTTCTTTCTCCTAAATTGCATTCTATATATAAAATAATAGTTTTTAAAAATATACAATATGCATGGAAATGCATCTGGTTCCCTCGGTGAATGAAAGGTCATTTTGTGGCATCTTCAGTCAGCTATGCTTTGTGCCCTGGTGTCTGATTTGAGTTTCATCTTTGCTTTTGTTGTGTTTAGTGACCAGGTTCCATTAAGGGTGCAGCTGCTGTCCCTGGTGTAGAAATTATGTTCGTTTATTCTGCTTATTATCAAAAGGACTTTAAGCCAATATCTGTTATTCAAAAATGAGTCATAATTTTAAATATGTCTTACTGGGGCTATTATCAGCATTAATAATAACAACAACTTTCTGAGGGCAGCATATCATTTGGTATTTTAACACACACGAAAAAAGCCTTGGAAAAAAGTTATTGTTCTAGTTAAGTCAAATAAAGGTCATTGAAAGGAAAAGTTGTATGCTTCTGGGAGAAATTGATAGGACTTTTATAACTTTATAGTCTCATTAAAATACCAATTAAATAATTCAGCCTAACTCTACCCTACATAACAGGATGGAGTAACAGCCATTCTAGAGAGATTTTTCAGATTTATTTGTTTTCCTATTATCTAAATAATCCCTAACGAATTAGAAAATTCAATCCATTTCTGAGAGTAGGCAGTGTGTTATTCTGTATTCAACACTGGAGTGAAACTTATTTTGTGTTCTTTTTGTTCATGGGAGATAGAATTTCCAAGTGCTTTTTGAATTATTTTTGTTCCTCTAAAATAAAGTGCCTTTGGTGGTGATCTCCTGACCTCAGTTTCCTCCTACCAGTTTTCCCCATGATCATTAATGACACCCCACCTGCCTTTTTAGTTGTGCCTCTTAGCTGCTGAAGGGGAACAGCTACTGACAGATGACCCTGGAGCCCTCCACCCGTGCTTCGTTAGGCCTCGCACCCAGCCACCAACCCTAGTCTCCTTCGCCTGAAGTACCTTTCTCTGCTTTTCTGCCTGGAAGGAGTCTTGCCAAGCCTTGGCAGGAAACCCTCCACTTTTTAGAGATTTTCTGCTCTCCTCTCTAGGCATGAATTAATTGCACTTGATTCTTGTCTTGATGGTGTGTGATCGTGTCCGTGCCCATTGTGCTCCCCGGCTGGACTGATCCTGTCGGAGGCAGTAGTCAGGCTCTTCATCTTCCTGTCCATGTCTGGAGCACCTCAGCCTGGACCCTGGTTCTCATACGTGTTTAAGTGACTTGAGCTTGGAGTTTCAACACACTCACATACAAGCGTTAGGTGAGTTGGCGGTAGCATTGCCCCCAAGGCCCCCACAAGCTTCTATATGGCATATGTTTTATTCTGAATGAAATTTCTCTTTTATTTGTTTGAGTGAATTCCCCACTGTCCTTTGAGATTATTAGAGTAACCCTGAGTTATTAACCACAATAGCTCTATCCCCACCAGCAAAAGATCCTGCTGTCTGAGAACTCAGACATGGGACATAAGAGAAATAATCTATCAGTCTTAAAATCTGGAAGCCATAAGATACCGTTTTGTACTTAGAGCACCCACAGCACAAACAGCAGTCTCTCAAGAATTTGGCGATGCCTTCCCAGAGGGCGGGTGCCGTAAGTGAAATGCAGTGAGTGATGAAGTGAGAGCTCTTTGTCTCTGGTATTGCCTTTTCCACCCTTGCTGTGTTAACTTGATCTTCCCTTCATATATTATGTTCTCCATTTAATTTACTGCAGTTAATATCAGTTGTTCTTCAATATCTCCTTGCACCCGCCCCCTCCATCCACTCTCTCTCCAGTCCTATCTCACCCACACCTCTCCTGCGCACTCCAGGACCAGGCCTGTCTCCCCCACACCCTCACCTCTGCTCTGTCTGCCCACCACCTGCACTGACATTTCCATAACTCCACAGAATGAACTTTCCAAAATGGCAGCTGAGTAACTAGGGGGGATTGTATACCTCTTATGTCTTTACCGATTCATTCGTTTATCTATCCAACAAACACTGAGCACCTGCTATGCCAAACACTGTATCAACTGCTGGGGAGACCAAGACAGGTAAGACTTGGTGTCTGCACTCCCCAAGCCAGGCGAGACTTGGCGAGTAGTTGATGGGTTGCTAAGCAGGTGAACACAAATTGGACTTCCTAGAGCTGGAAATATTTGAACTGAATTTTGAAAGGGGAAAGGAAGTTCACTCTCTAATGTGTGGTAGAGGGAGTGGACACTTCATGCTGAGAGGTAGAGACATATAAGAGTACACGGCATGAAGCGGCTTGGCCAGACTGAAGAACAACAAGTAGGGTTAGAACAAAGTATCCAAGGTGGGAATATCTGGTGCACAAGGCCTGTGTCACGAGGGGTCTTGTGTGCTTAGACTTGAATGTATCCTTAAAGAAACAGGGATATATTGGAATATATGTAAGCAAGAGAATTGCATAATGTTTATGTTGAAGAATATCTGGTTATACTGGCAGCAGAATGGAAGATACTATTTTTGGGGGGAGGCCCATATTTTGGGGGGAAAGGATATTTCAGGCACCACCCCAGGTAACCCAGACAACAAGTGGCACACGCCTGCAGAGAGGCCCTGGGCAGAGGGATAGTGACATGGGCGGCAGAAATGGTGACTGCTGCAGAGGTGAGCATAGGGCAGGGGCGGCGGACCACAAAGCTGCTGAGGTGACTTTCCAGTGACCCATCTGGAGAGCGGATCTGCAGGAGAGTGTAAGGGGAGAAGCTGGTTTCGAGGAGATGGTTCTGTGTGTGGCATTTTGAGTGCGAAGAGTCCATGGGACATCTGAGGGGTGATGTCCGTTGTTAAGCTGGATTCACCAGTCAGCAGCTCAGAGGGGCTGTGGGTGAGGCCGTGGGGGTGATTCAGTCCTGCCAAGTGGAGGATTGAAGACGAGGCCCTGGGGAAAAGGGCCATGAACAAGGCAAATGGGAGAAGAGAAATCCACCAAGTAAGAAGAATAGCAGAGCAGTTGGGAGAAAACTAGTTGAGGCAACACAGAGAAGGCTGTAACCTGGCTTAAGAGGGATTTGAACACTGACTAAAAGGAGCATAGTGAGAAAGGGGGCTGTGTGGGGCCAAAAAGCAAGAGCTAAAGCCCACCTTTAATTAACAAGACTGGGGAAAAGGAGGAGGAGGACTATACTTAGGTAGCCTTTAAAAACCAGATCTGTGTGTATCTGTGTGTGTGCATATGTGCACACACAGCTTTCTGCCTGGGCTTTTTAAATTTATTCAAGTAAAACAAAAGTTAAGGGGGGAAAACCTTCCACTGAGAGGAAAGTATTTGTCCACTGCAAAAGCTACCTGGTAATCAAATAAACAGGAGCTGAAAATGCCCACTGGTTTGAAACACGCAGCCACCGGCAGTGCAACTACTGTCTCAGTGCCGCGGTGAGGGCCGTGGTGGATGCAGGGCTCTGAGCCCTGGGGGAGTCTTCAGCGCAGGTACTTCTCCAAGAAACTGGACTTTAAAGGGAAGAAGAAAGTGTAGAAAGTATCAGAGAGCAATACAGGACCATGAGAGAGGGTTGGGCGAGGGTTAGTTTTGTTTTACAGTGGGCGTTTCTGGCCTTGCGGCGTTGCTGGGGCTTTGGTCTTTTTGGTCTTTTTCCAAAAGCTTTTTAGAAAGTTCTTCTCGCATGAAAATCTGAACAGATTTAATCATGTTGGGTTATTTCTGGTGTTTTATTTTTTAATTAACAAATTATCTGGAATTTATTTTAATGTCATAAATGAGAACACTGTACCAGGACTTCCAATGATTTAGCTAAATACTGCAGTATTTGAATCTACTGATTTGAAGTGTCAGTTATATAATATTACTAAAATCTCATAAATATCCACGTCTATTCTTGAAATGTAATCTATTTCATTCATACTCTCAGTGCACTATTTCTATACTGTTTCCATGACCATAGATTAATACCTCCTAGAGTTGGTCCTATTTTATCCTTTTCCAGAATGTCCCTAATACTACAAATTCAGACATCCCTCCTCATTATTTTATTTGTATATATGGGTATATTTCTGGAAAAACTTCAGGATCACCATTCAGATTTTTTTCTTATATCCATTTGGGGTTATTAACTAAATTTGCATTCAGATACTAAATTTATTTTGGAGAAAAATTGTTCTATGTCCCACAAACATGAGTCTGCACACTGAAGAGAATGGTGCATTCAACTGTTCATTCAATCATCATTTGTTTTTCTTTTTTTAAGTCATTTATCAGAATCATCTTAATATTTTTCATTAATTTATTTCTGAATAGTATGTGCCTTTTTTGTCATTATAAATAATATCTTTTCTGGGTTTTGAGCTGGGTTGATTGCTAATAAACTCTTAATTTCTGGCTTCTCTTGAATAAGAATTAGATCTGACAGTGTGAGGCCCTATTTCCAATATGGTGACTGTGAGCAGTGCATTTCATTAGGATGTCCACTTGCCTAATTGCCAGTGGCTGTACACACTCCACACATTTCTGCTACTTACCTGCCCCCTGTAGGCAGATGAGTTCATGTAGGGTTAGGTGGGTTATGGACACAGATACTGACATCACTGCTGCCACGCTGCTGACTCTGTGGCGTCACTAACTCTGGTTCTTGCTTTCTGACTTCCCTGAATATGACAGCTCCTTTTGGGCTGTGTACCTGCTGCATCTTTCCAGCCCTGTCGGCTTTTCTACAACATACCCCGGCCTCTCAGGTCAGAAGCAAATGTCAGCTCCTCCTACCCATCCACCCCATCCACGGTCTTGCTGTTCCTGGCCAGAGTGGTCCCTACCCCTTGACTGAGCAGTAACACTAAAGGGACTATAAATTTGCCTCTCATCCACTGTCTTAGTTACATACCTGTGCTAGTTTACTTAAAAGGTCTGCCAGCTAGGAGGGGAGGGTCTAAAAGTCTTTTAGATCTCTGGCCTTATCATTTCTAACCGCTGCCCCACCCCATGGAACAGCTTACCACAGATCTCTGCTGCCCCATCTGTAGCAATGCCCTGTAAATTACAGACAGAGAGAAAAGAACTTCTAAGCCAGCACCATAACTCTGACTTCCTGTGACCACACAGACCATAGAAATATCAAGATAAAAATTCCTGAAGAAGGATATTTTGCTTATGAAGGCACTTTAATTGCATACATTTCTGTGACTTTTAATAACTTCATAGACTCTCTGAATGTGCTGCACTCAACCTCCCAGACTCAAGGGAGCTTGCTCATTTGCCTATTTTCAGTGTATTTCTTCCAACATTCTCTATGCATAGCTTTCCCAAAAGTACATTTCTTATTTCTATTTAAATTGTTAGATACATCCAAAACAGTCTTTTTTTTTAAATTTTTTTCTTTTTTTCTTTTTTTTTACATTTTTTATTGATTCATAATCATTTTACAGTGTTGTGTCAAGTTCCAGTGTTCAGCACAATTTTTCAGTCATTCATGGACTTATACACACTCATTGTCACATTTTTTTCTCTGTGACTTATCATAACATTTTGTGTATATTTCCCTGTGCTATACAGTTTAATCTTGTTTATCTATTCTACAATTTTGAAATCCCAGTCTATCCCTTCCCACCCTCTACCCACCCCCCCCGGTAACCACAAGTCTGTATTCTCTGTCCATGAGTCTATTTCTGTCCTGTATTTATGCTTTGTTTTTGTTTGTTTTTCTGTTTTAGATTCCACATATGAGCGATCTCATATGGTATTTTTCTTTCTCTTTCTGGCTTACTTCACTTAGAATGACATTCTCTAGGAGCATCCATGTTGCTGCAAATGGCTTTATGTTGTCGGTTTTTATGGCTGAGTAGTATTCCATTGTATAAATATACCACATCTTCTTTATCCAGTCACCTGTTGATGGACATTTAGGTTGTTTCCATGTTTTGGCTATTGTAAATAGTGCTGCTATGAACATTGGGGTGCAGGTGTCATCCTGAAGTAGATTTCCTTCTGGGTACAAGCCCAGGAGTGGGATTCCTGGGTCATATGTTAAGTCTATTCCTAGTCATTTGAGGAATCTTCACACTGTTTTCCATAGTGGCTGCACCAAACTGCATTCCCACCAGCAGTGTAGGAGGGTTCCCCTTTCTCCACAGCCTCTCCAGCATTTGTCATTTTTGGATTTTTGAATGACGGCCATTCTGACTGGTGTGAGGTGATACCTCATTGTAGTTTTGATTTGCATTTCTCTGATAATTAGTGATATTGAGCATTTTTTCATGTGCTTTTTGATCATTTGTATGTCTTCCTTGGAGAATTGCTTGTTAAACAGTCTTCTTTTAATCCTCAATTACAAATCATCTTGCAAGATTGTATTATTTCAACACTGAGAGTGAATAATATGCTTCAAGATTCCCAAGTTTATTATCAGCAAATAACTATGGTTGGTTAAAGATTTTTAAGCATGTTATTCCTACTAAGGGTATATACGTGAAAGAAACAGGTTGTAATTAGTCTTCTTCCCAGAAATTTTATATTTGCCTTTTGTATGGATTCTTTCTCTGTTGAACATTAGTATTACCATGAATGTCTTTTCTCTTTGAGATTTAGTTCACCATTTGCCCCTCTCTCTTTACAGGAGTAAAGGAATTGATGTTGTCCTTCCATCCATCCACCACTCCATGTTGTGTGTCCATTCCTTCAACAGGTATTGAGTTTGGGTTCACCACCTGATTTGTGGCCTCTTTCCAGTGGCCCCTCTGTTGGCTCTGGAGAACAATATATTGGAAATCAGAGTGGGTACGTGGAAACTTGACGACCCAGTATAGACACATGGTGCCAGAAAAAGCCCAGGACATCGCAGCATGGCAGCCCCCCATGCAAGGAACAGCAATTCTGGCTGTGGTGGACCAATGTGGGTAAAAATGCTTCATGGGGTGAAGACCTTGAAGAGTCCAAAAATGCATTGGCGTTGCTTCCTAAGGAATCCAGTGTTGGGTATTGTTTAATATGAGAGGAAGATGCTAACATTATCATCGTTATAGACAACATAGTTGTTGCAAATGTAATTGTTATAATTTTTCATATTTTTTTAATAATTATTATTTGTGACTTGCAAGAGCTTTTACAGAGGCAGTTGTTAAGAAGCATGGCCATTATACTGTTGCTGAAGTGTTAATTCAGTAGAAGCATGGTAATAGTATTAATAAGTACTCACTCCTTTGATCCTCACATGACTATAAATGTTACCCAGCAGTGCTTGTATAATGGAGATAGAAATCTATCTGTTTAAGAGTTTGTAGAACCTAAAATAAGAGCAGTCATTCCACCGTATTTTACCATATATTCCAGACTATCAGTTTAAAGTAGGAACTACCTGATGAGGCCATGTAAACCCTTTGTGCATCCCCAATCATTCATTACCTTCCTGGTCCCCTGGGGCAGAGGTTCTTCCAGAAGGTGACCCCTTCTCTCCTCCCCACCCCACTCTTGGCCTTTGCTACCCACTGTTGGTCATTAGCTAAGCATCCTCATGTCCTGCATGTGTCTGAGCTGTGAAGGAACAGAACTCAGCTGTTTACAAACTTTATTGACTATGACCAGCATGAACAGTCTCTCTCCTTCCCTGCCCACACCCCCACAGTGCAACAGGGGGCTCACAACCACAGCGATTCCATGCCAGCCCATCAGGGAACTTTCTTCCCTAGAAATATTCTTACAACCAGGGCTGTTTCCTCCCTTACTTCACTGCCAGTTTCACTCCCAGGTTACAGTCCCCAACAAAAGGCTATCTCAGTTTGAATTCCTTAATCAAGTCACATTGACCCTGAGTACCTGGCATTTTCCTGTGAGCACTCATAGAAACAGAACAGGGCCTGGCAGTGGCTGTGGGCCAGGTTCCTGGGTGAGGGGACTTGTTGGGCCCTTCAGGTTCTGGAGTCTGGCCCGAGCTTAGATCCCAGCATGGCATCTCCACATCTGCATGATTTTGGGCCAGGCTTCAACAGTTCAGAGCTTCATCTTATCACTTGCAAACAAAATAAATCCCTGCTGCATATTTTAAGACTGTTATTTACCACAAAGGGTGCTTAGGGAAGTCAGTGAGTCAATGCATGGAAGTCACACAACCTGGTCCTCAGGGAATGTTAGTTATCTATATTATGCACCATCGATAAAATTGGGGCTGCACAGACTTGGCCAGGTATCAAAGCTACAGGCACAAGAATTTGACAATGTGTCACTGTCTGGATCATAGTCACAATTTTACACAGTAGAACAAGCTACCTGGGACCACCCAGCTGTCAGCCCACCCGACACCCCACCCCAAGAACCCTCAATTTATCTGATTTGCTTGCTACCCCTACTTTTTGGAGAAAGTTGGCAAATCACACACAGTCAATGTCTGCTAGGTTACATCCATTCCCATTCACTCAAATTGCCCCATTTTCAGTATCCACTGTGCTGCAAAAATAGACTAATATTCAGAACATGACAGCAAGGCCTTTCCCGTTCCACAGTCAGAGAAGTGTGAATCTGTCATGTTTAATATGCCATATGACACTAAGCAAGGCAGGAAAACAGGCTCCTGTGCTTTAAGGAAATTTTTAGCAATGACGTTTGAAACTAAAAGTGTTTTTGTTTGACCTTCAGCTAACCAGAAAATTCAATTGACTCCTATTACCCATTACTCAGGTGTCCTGGTTTGATTGTTTTAGGCACTTTTTCCTCATCTCCCCAGCATGACTTTGCTCCAACAGCACAGATGGAGTGTCTCCAAGGCTGCTCCGTGTGCATGGGCGTGTGTATACACACATGTGCACCCACTGATCAGTGCCACTGATTCATATCCAGGAGTTGTTCTGTCTTGTAAATCAAGCATTGCTTTATTATATCCTAGAAATCATTGATTGAACTATAGACCATCCTCTTGCCCACATTAGGAAGTGACATCTTCCAAGACGCAGATCCTGTGTGCTTGTATATATGTATAAGTAAGAATTAAATATGTATGTCATCCCTTCACATGTTTAATTTGTGCCTTCCCAATTGAATGTGCACAGTAAAGGCTAACTTCCCATAACAGGAGTACTTTTTGGAAGAAAGAAGAAAAGAATTAGCCACCAGGGAGAAGACAGGACATCAAGCAGGAGTTTGGTATAAAATCATTTATTCTAAAGCTGCTCTGGCTCAATAAATATGTGGAATTGACATTATTGTATCATGCCAGAGCATCTGCTATTGAAGACCGATTTTAATTTACTTTGATATAAGTGGAAAATTGTGTCGGAACAGCATGGGAAATGAAGCACACTGCATCTATGTGTACTCCTGAAGTGTGTCTCAGAGCTGCTTAGTTTTGAGGAAAAGTATCTTGTCTGGAGACAATAGAATTATTTTCATTGTTGGAATTTTTGTAGCTTCCAGAAACACATCTGCAGGTGATTCTGTAAAAGTCTAGAGTTGACTTAGATAGCAGGAAATTTTAGCCTATTGAAATCAGGAGAAGTGAAATATTTTTGCCCATCACCACCACCACCACCACCACCACCAGGCAAGCACGTGTACACCCAGAGAGATTTCACATCAGAGGGAATGACAAAGCTGGTTCTGTTACCGAGGCCGAACTTGTTCTGCTCGCTGCACAACAGTGATAAATAAATAAATCAGGAGACAAGGTTTTGGGGCAAGGAATAGTAACTTTATTCAGAAAGCTGGCAGAACAAGAAGATGGGGGACTAATGTCCTGGAGAATCATCTTGCCCAAGTCAGAATTCAGGCTCCTTTTAAACTAAAAAGGGGAGGGGGTGTGGTTGGCTGTGCAAACTTCTTGCTGCAGGCATTCTTTGTTCTTGCAGCCGTCCATGTGGGCCAGGCTATGGTGTCCCTGTAAACCTCCAACAAAACAATGGTTATTCTCTATTTTGCAACTTGCCATCTCCACATAAGTGCAGAAGTGCTAACATCCTTAAAGGTCAGAGCCCCGAGAATAGGCTTTCCTGTAGGTTTTAGGCTAAAGGCAATGTTGTTTTACAAAAGGTGCAGAGCCAGCAAGATTAAGCCTGGAAAACAGGGCACAGTGCTTCAAACTGAAGGAACAGATCCAATATGGCATCAGATTTGTTCTCTATTACAGTTCTAACTAGGGAAAATTTTGCAGTAGAAAATCCCCTCAGTTGTTTTTCTTGCTTTGCCTGAGATCTTGTTTGTTGGCTTGTGGTCTCATGGTGTCTAAACCGTATGTTCAGATGAATACTATTAAAATCATATGGTGCAGAAAAGATATCTGTTCTGCTTCAAAAAATGACTGAAACATTTAGCTTTGTTTATTCCCACAAAATTTGGATTCAATCTATTCTCGACTTTCTTCTTCCTTCAAACCAGTATTTTACTGGAGGGTTTAAAGCCCAAATTAAAGAATTTTGGAGAACACCCATGTAATTCATAAGAGCTTTACATCCGAATTTAAGATCAACCAATATTTATACCTTTAATCAAGGAATACAATAAAGTTTGTTAGTCGATCATTTATGACGTTTTTAACTTTGTCCATGTAATCACTTGAGAGGCTTAGACACTTGATCTAACAAACAGGTATCATTGCTTGACTCTGTGAATGAAAGAATCCCAGTATAGTTTACTGCAAGTATATTTTATTAAAAATAATAAAGAATCCTTGCTCTCTAATAAAGCAACAGACAGAAGCACATACTGAGTGTTTAAAATAAATCAGACTACGGGTTAACTTATCTAAACAAGTCAAGATAGTATAGGGAAAAAAGTATGAACTTGAAGGAAAATACATATTGTGCAATTAATATCCTATTTTTAAGAAGCAAATGATTAAAAAAACAATTTTTAAATCATTTATTTACAAAGGAGTTATATAAAACCAACTTATTTTCATAAGGGTTACATAAATAAAAGGGCTATCTAAATCTACATTATTAAAGAATAAATTATACCAAAAAGATTTCAAAGGGTGATGGATTTCCGTGATATTTATAATTTTTGAAAATATAACTTACATATAACATATCCAAGCAGCTCTTGAATTATCCACAGTAACCTAGTCTACAGTTATATTTACGGAACTTAAAAAATGTAATAGGCAAGGTACAGGCCATTGCTTTTGAACTGCCACTGGAATTCTGGAAATTCCCTTAGGTTACAAACCAAAAGCAAAGTAACAATTCTGCTTTAAAGAACTTGCTCAAAGACTTTAAGACATTCACTATATATATCCAGTAACAGGAAAGATTTAAGATTTCTGAACTTTAAAAAAAAGAAATCTATGCTGAAAATGAAATACTCTCATGTCTGCTGACAATACCTATAAAGACACTAAATTAATGCTCCCTTTATTGTTTTCTTACCACCATAGGCAACGATTATCGATTTCACATTCTCTATGAGCTAGATGAACGAACGCCTATACACATGCTCAATTCAGAGAGTTGAATGTGCGTGAAAGCCAACAATCAACAAGCTTGTTGAGAACACAGGGATACTTTTAAGTGGGAAACTACATTACATACATATATATGTGGAGGAAAGAGCTCTAACTCACAATTAGAGTGAAAAATGCATAAACTTTGAAACGGCACTATTAAATAAACTGAGAAACGAGAGTGTTTCTATTGCTAAATATTCCCTTTATACTACGTGAATAACGTCACTACATATGCTCAATTCTGTGAGATAAGTGTGTGTGAAAGCCGTCCTTTACCTAGCATGAAGGGAACACAAAGTTTCTTTTAAGTTGCCAACTCCAATCCATACATATACATGGGGAGGTACAAGCTAAAACTCGGTTTTACAGTGACAAATTCATGAACTTCACACCGGCACTAGAAAACAGACTGAGAAACCACAGTAAGTGTTTCTCCTGCAACCCGTTCCCTTTGTGTTAGATGAACGAAAGTCTCTCCACATGCTCAGTTGTGAGAGACAACTGTGTGTGAAAGCGGTCCTTCACATAGCTTGAAGGTAACACAAAGTTTCTTTTCAGTTGCCAACTCCACTTCATACATATATATGGGGAGGTACAAGCTCCAACCCGGTTTTACAGTGACAACTGCAGGAACCTCAAACCGGCACTAGGAAACAGACTAAGAAACCACAGTAAGTGTTCCTCCTGCAACCCGTTTCTTGTGTGCTAAAGGAACGAACGTCTATCCACATGCTCAGTTCGGATAGACAACTGAGTGTGAAAGACTTCCTTCACCTAGCTTGAAGGGAACACAAAGCTTCTTTTCAGTTGCCAACTCCACTCCATACATATATATGGGGAGGTGCAAGCTCAAACTCGGGTTTACATTGACAACTGCAGGAACTTCAAACCGTCACTAGGAAACAGACTGAAAAACCACAGAAAGTGTTTCTCCTGCAGCCCGTTCCCTTTGTGCTAGATGAACGAACGTCTCTCCACATGCTCAGTTCTGAGAGATAAGTGTGTGTGAAAGCCGTCCTTCACCTAGCTTGAAGGGAACACAAAGTTTCTTTTCAGTGGCAAACTCCACTCCATCCATATATATGGGGAGGTAGAAGCTCCAACTCGGTTTTACAGTGAAAACGGCAGGCACTTCAAACCGGCACTAGGAAACAGACTGAGAAACCAGAGTAATGGTTTCTCCTGTAACCCGTTCCCTTTGTGCTGGATGAACGAACGTCTCTCCACATGCTCAGTTCTGAGAGACAAGTGTGTGTGAAAGCCGTCCTTCAACTAGCTTGAAGGGAACAAAAAATTTCTTTTCAGTTGCAAACTCCACTCCATACATATATATGGGGATGTACAAGCTCCAACTCGGTTTTACAGTGAAAACGGCAGGCACTTCAAACCGGCACTTGGAAACAGATGAGAAACCACAGTAAGTGTTTCTCCTGCAAACCATTCCCTTTGTGCTACATGAACGAACGTCTCTCAACATGCTCAGTTCTGAGAGACAACTGTGTGTGAAAGCCGTCCTTCACCTAGCTTGAAGGGAAGACAAAGTTTCTTTTCAGTTGCTAAATCCACTCCATACATATATATCGGGAGGTAAAAGCTCCAACTCGGTTTTACAGTGACAACTACAGGAACATCAAACCGGCACTAGGAAACAGACTGAGAAAACACAGTAAGTGTTTCTCCTGCAACCCGTTCCCTTTGTGCTAGATGAACGAAAGTCTCTCCACATACTCAATTCTGAGAGATAAGTGTGTGTGAATGCCTTCCTTCAACGAGCTTGAAGGGAACACAAAGTTTCCTTTCAGTTACCAACTCCACTCCACACATATATATCGGTAGGTACAAGGTCCAACTCAGTTTTACAGTGACAACTGCAGGAACTTCATACCGGCACTAGGAAACAGACTGAGAAACCACAGTAAGTGTTTCTCCTGCAAACCGTTCCCTTTGTGCTAGATGAAAGAACGTCTCTCCACATGCTCAGTTGTGAGAGATAACTGTGTGTGAAAGCCTTACTTCACCTAGCTTGAAGGGAACACAAAGTTTCTTTTCAGTTGCAAACTCCACTCCATACATATATATGGGGAGGTACAAGCTCCAACTCGGTTTTACAGTGAAAACGGCAGGCACTTCAAACCGGAATTAGGAAACAGACTGAGAAACCAGAGTAAGGGTTTCTCCTGCAACCCGTTCCCTTTGTGCTGGATGAACGAACGTCTCTCCACATGCTCAGTTCTGAGAGATAAGTGTGTGTGAAAGCCGTACTTCACCTAGCTTGAAGGGAACACAAATTTTCTTTTCGGTGGCAAACTCCACTCCATACATATATATGGGGAGGAACAAGCTGCAACTCGGTTTTACAATGAAAAAGGCAGGCACTTCAAACCGGTACTAGGAAACAGACTGAGAAACCAGAGTAAGGGTTTCTCCTGCAACCCGTTCCCTTTGTGCTGGATGAACGAACGTCTCTCCACATGCTCAGTTCTGAGAGATAACTGTGTGTGAAAGCCGTCCTTCACCTAGCTTGAAGGGAACACAAAGTTTCTTTTCAGTTGCAAACTCCACTGAATACATATATATGGGGAGGTAGAAGCTGCAACTCGGTTTTACAGTGAAAACGGCAGGCACTTCAAACCGGAACTAGGAAACAGACTGAGAAACCAGAGTAAGGGATTCTCATGCAACCAGTTCCCTTTGTGCTGGATGAACGAACGTCTCTCCACATGCTCAGTTCTGAGAGAAAATTGTGTGTGAAAGCCGTCCTTCACCTAGCTTGAAGGGAACACAAAGTTCCTTTTAAGTTGCAAACTCCATTCCATACATATATATGGGGAGGTAGAAGCTGAAACTAGGATTTACAGTGAAAACTGCAGGCACTTAAAACCGGCACTAAGAAAAAGACTGAGAAACCAGAGTAAGGGTTTCTCCTGCAACCCGTTCCCTTTGTGCTGGATGAACGAACGTCTCTCCACAAGCTCAGTTCTGAGAGAAAAGTGTGTGTGAAAGCCGTCCTTCACCTAGCTTGAAGGGAACACAAAGTTTCTTTTCAGTTGCAAACTCCACTCCATACATATATATGGGGAGGTACAAGGTCCAACTCGGTTTTACAGTGACAACTGCAGGAAAATCATAGCGGTACTAAGAAACAGACTGAGAAACCACAGTATGTGTTTCTCCGGCAACCCGTTCCCTTTGTGCTACATGAAAGAACGTCTCTCCATATGCTCAGTTGTGAGAGATAACTGTGTGTGGAAGCCTTACTTCACCTAGCTTGAAGGGAACACAAAGTTTCTTTTCAGTTGCAAACTCCACTCCATACATATATAAGGGGAGGTACAAGCTCCAACTCGGTTTTACAGTGACAACTGCCGGAACTTCAAACCGGCACTAGGAAACAGACTGAGAAACCACAGAAAGTGTTTCTCCTGCAACCCGTTCCCTTTGTGCTGGATGAACGAACGTCTCTCCACATGCTCAGTTCTGAGAGATAAGGGAGTGTGAAAGCCGTCCTTCCCCTGAATTGAAGGGAACACAAAGTTTCTTTTCAGTTGCAAACTCCACTCCATACATATATATGGGGAGGTAAAAGCACCAACTCGGTTTTACAGTGAAAACAGCAGGCACATCAAAACGGCATTAGGAAACAGACTGAGAAACCAGAGTAAGGGTTTCTCCTGCAACCCGTTCCATTTGTGCTGGATGAACGAACGTCTCTCCACATGCTCAGTTCTGAGAGATAAGTGTGTGTGAAAGCCGTCCTTCACCTAGCTTGAAGGGAACACAAAGTTTTTTTCAGTGGCAAAATCCACTCCATCCATATATATGGGGAGGTACAAGCTCCAACTCGGTTTTACAGTGAAAACGGCAGGCACTTCAAACCGGCACTAGGAAACAGACTGAGAAACCAGAGTAAGGGTTTCTCCTGCAACCCGTTCCCTTTGTGCTGGATGAACGAATGTCTCTCCACGTGCTCAGTTCTGAGAGATAAGTGTGTGTGAAAGCCGTCCTTCACCTAGCTTGAAGGGAACACAAAGTTTCTTTTCAGTGGCAAACTCCACTCCATACATATATATGGGGAGGTACAAGCTCCAACTCGGTTTTACAGTGAAAACGGCAGGCACTTCAAACCGGCACTAGGAAACAGACTGAGAAACCAGAGTAAGGGTTTCTCCTGCAACCCGTTCCCTTTGTGCTGGATGAACGAACGTCTCTCCACATGCTCAGTTCTGAGAGATAAGTGTGTGTGAAAGCCGTCCTTCACCTAGCTTGAAGGAAACACAAAGTTTTTTTCAGTGGCAAAATCCACTCCATCCATATATATGGGGAGGTACAAGCTCCAACTCGGTTTTACAGTGAAAACGGCAGGCACTTCAAACCGGCATTAGGAAACAGACTGAGAAACCAGAGTAAGGATTTCTCCTGCAACCCGATCCCTTTGTGCTGGATGAACGAACGTCTCTCCACATGCTCAGTTCTGAGAGATAAGTGTGTGTGAAAGCCGTCCTTCACCTAGCTTGAAGGGAACAAAAAGTTTCTTTTCAGTGGCAAACTTCACTCCATACATATACATGGGGAGGAACAAGCTGCAACTCGGTTTTACAGTGAAAACGGCAGGCACTTCAAACCGGCACTAGGAAACAGACTGAGAAACCAGAGTAAGGGTTTCTCCTGCAACCCGTTCCCTTTGTGCTGGATGAACGAACGTCTCTCCACATGCTCAGTTCTGAGAGTTAAGTGTGTGTGAAAGCCGTCCTTCACCTAGCTTGAAGGGAACACAAAGTTTCTTTTCAGTTGCAAACTCCACTCCATACATATATATGGGGAGGTACAAGCTCCAACTCGGTTTTACAGTGAAAACAGCAGGCACATCAAAACGGCATTAGGAAACAGACTGAGAAACCAGAGTAAGGGTTTCTCCTGCAACCCGTTCCATTTGTGCTGGATGAACGAACGTCTCTCCACATGCTCAGTTCTGAGAGATAAGTGTGTGTGAAAGCCGTCCTTCACCTAGCTTGAAGGGAACACAAAGTTTTTTTCAGTGGCAAAATCCACTCCATCCATATATATGGGGAGGTACAAGCTCCAACTCGGTTTTACAGTGAAAACGGCAGGCACTTCAAACCGGCACTAGGAAACAGACTGAGAAACCAGAGTAAGGGTTTCTCCTGCAACCCGTTCCCTTTGTGCTGGATGAACGAATGTCTCTCCACGTGCTCAGTTCTGAGAGATAAGTGTGTGTGAAAGCCGTCCTTCACCTAGCTTGAAGGGAACACAAAGTTTCTTTTCAGTGGCAAACTCCACTCCATACATATATATGGGGAGGTACAAGCTCCAACTCGGTTTTACAGTGAAAACGGCAGGCACTTCAAACCGGCATTAGGAAACAGACTGAGAAACCAGAGTAAGGGTTTCTCCTGCAACCCGATCCCTTTGTGCTGGATGAACGAACGTCTCTCCACATGCTCAGTTCTGAGAGATAAGTGTGTTTGAAAGCCGTCCTTCACCTAGCTTGAAGGGAACAAAAAGTTTCTTTTCAGTGGCAAACTTCACTCCATACATATATATGGGGAGGAACAAACTGCAACTCGGTTTTACAGTGAAAACGGCAGGCACTTCAAACCGGCACTAGGAAACAGACTGAGAAACCAGAGTAAGGGTTTCTCCTGCAACCCGTTCCCTTTGTGCTGGATGAACGAACGTCTCTCCACATGCTCAGTTCTGAGAGATAAGTGTGTGTGAAAGCCGTCCTTCACCTAGCTTGAAGGAAACACAAAGTTTTTTTCAGTGGCAAAATCCACTCCATCCATATATATGGGGAGGTACAAGCTCCAACTCGGTTTTACAGTGAAAACGGCAGGCACTTCAAACCGGCATTAGGAAACAGACTGAGAAACCAGAGTAAGGGTTTCTCCTGCAACCCGATCCCTTTGTGCTGGATGAACGAACGTCTCTCCACATGCTCAGTTCTGAGAGATAAGTGTGTGTGAAAGCCGTCCTTCACCTAGCTTGAAGGGAACAAAAAGTTTCTTTTCAGTGGCAAACTTCACTCCATACATATACATGGGGAGGAACAAGCTGCAACTCGGTTTTACAGTGAAAACGGCAGGCACTTCAAACCGGCACTAGGAAACAGACTGAGAAACCAGAGTAAGGGTTTCTCCTGCAACCCGTTCCCTTTGTGCTGGATGAACGAACGTCTCTCCACATGCTCAGTTCTGAGAGTTAAGTGTGTGTGAAAGCCGTCCTTCACCTAGCTTGAAGGGAACACAAAGTTTCTTTTCAGTGGCAAACTCCACTCCATACATATATATGGGGAGGTACAAGCTCCAACTCGGTTTTACAGTGAAAACGGCAGGCACTTCAAACCGGCACTAGGAAACAGACTGAGAAACCAGAGTAAGGGTTTCTCCTGCAACCCGTTCCCTTTGTGCTGGATGAACGAACGTCTCTCCACATGCTCAGTTCTGAGAGATAAGTGTGTGTGAAAGCCGTCCTTCACCTAGCTTGAAGGGAACACAAAGTTTCTTTTCAGTGGCAAACTCCACTCCATCCATATATATGGGGAGGTACAACCTCCAACTCGGTTTTACAGTGAAAACGGCAGGCAATTCAAACCGGCACTAGGAAACAGACTGAGAAACCAGAGTAAGGGTTTCTCCTGCAACCCGTTCCCTTTGTGCTGGATGAACGAACGTCTCTCCACATGCTCAGTTCTGAGAGATAAGTGTGTGTGAAAGCCGTCCTTCACCTAGCTTGAAGGGAACACAAAGTTTCTTTTCAGTGGGAAACTCCACTCCATACATATATATGGGGAGGTACAAGCTCCAACTCGGTTTTACAGTGAAAACGGCAGGCACTTCAAACCGGCACTAGGAAACAGACTGAGAAACCATAGTAAGGGTTTCTCCTGCAACCCGCTCCCTTTGTGCTGGATGAAAGAACGTCTCTCCACATGCTCAGTTCTGAGAGATAAGTGTGTGTGAAAGCCGTCCTTCACCTAGCTTGAAGGGAACACAAAGTTTCTTTTCAGTGGCAAACTCCACTCCATACATATATATGGGGAGGTACAAGCTCCAACTCGGTTTTACAGTGAAAACGGCAGGCACTTCAAACCGGCACTAGGAAACAGACTGAGAAACCAGAGTAAGGGTTTCTCCTGCAACCCGTTCCCTTTGTGCTGGATGAACGAACGTCTCTCCACATGCTCAGTTCTGAGAGATAAGTGTGTGTGAAAGCCGTCCTTCACCTAGCTTGAAGGGAACACAAAGTTTCTTTTCAGTGGCAAAATCCACTCCATCCATATATATGGGGAGGTACAAGCTCCAACTCGGTTTTACAGTGAAAACGGCAGGCACTTCAAACCGGCACTAGGAAACAGACTGAGAAACCAGAGTAAGGGTTTCTCCTGCAACCCGTTCCCTTTGTGCTGGATGAACGAATGTCTCTCCACGTGATCAGTTCTGAGAGATAAGTGTGTGTGAAAGCCGTCCTTCACCTAGCTTGAAGGGAACACAAAGTTTCTTTTCAGTGGCAAACTCCACTCCATCCATATATATGGGGAGGTACAAGCTCCAACTCGGTTTTACAGTGAAAACGGCAGGCACTTCAAACCGGCATTAGGAAACAGACTGAGAAACCAGAGTAAGGGTTTCTCCTGCAACCCGATCCCTTTGTGCTGGATGAACGAACGTCTCTCCACATGCTCAGTTCTGAGAGATAAGTGTGTGTGAAACCCGTCCTTCACCTAGCTTGAAGGGAACAAAAAGTTTCTTTTCAGTGGCAAACTTCACTCCATACATATACATGGGGAGGAACAAGCTGCAACTCGGTTTTACAGTGAAAACGGCAGGCACTTCAAACCGGCACTAGGAAACAGACTGAGAAACCAGAGTAAGGGTTTCTCCTGCAACCCGTTCCCTTTGTGCTGGATGAACGAACGTCTCTCCACATGCTCAGTTCTGAGAGTTAAGTGTGTGTGAAAGCCGTCCTTCACCTAGCTTGAAGGGAACACAAAGTTTCTTTTCAGTGGCAAACACCACTCCATACATATATATGGGGAGGTACAAGCTCCAACTCGGTTTTACAGTGAAAACGGCAGGCACTTCAAACCGGCACTAGGAAACAGACTGAGAAACCAGAGTAAGGGTTTCTCCTGCAACCCGTTCCCTTTGTGCTGGATGAACGAACGTCTCTCCACATGCTCAGTTCTGAGAGATAAGTGTGTGTGAAAGCCGTCCTTCACCTAGCTTGAAGGGAACACAAAGTTTCTTTTCAGTGGCAAACTCCACTCCATCCATATATATGGGGAGGTACAACCTCCAACTCGGTTTTACAGTGAAAACGGCAGGCACTTCAAACCGGCACTAGGAAACAGACTGAGAAACCAGAGTAAGGGTTTCTCCTGCAACCCGTTCCCTTTGTGCTGGATGAACGAACGTCTCTCCACATGCTCAGTTCTGAGAGATAAGTGTGTGTGAAAGCCGTCCTTCACCTAGCTTGAAGGGAACACAAAGTTTCTTTTCAGTGGCAAACTCCACTCAATACATATATATGGGGAGGTACAAGCTCCAACTCGGTTTTACAGTGAAAACGGCAGGCACTTCAAACCGGCACTAGGAAACAGACTGAGAAACCAGAGTAAGGGATTCTCATGCAACCTGTTCCCTTTGTGCTGGATGAACGAACGTCTCTCCACATGCTCAGTTCTGAGAGAAAATTGTGTGTGAAAGCCGTCCTTCACCTAGCTTGAAGGGAACACAAAGTTCCTTTTCAGTGGGAAACTCCACTCCATACATATATAAGGGGAGGTACAAGCTCCAACTCGGTTTTACAGTGAAAACGCAGGCACTTCAAACCGGCATTAGGAAACAGACTGAGAAACCAAAGTAAGGGTTTCTCCTGCAACCCGTTCCCTTTGTGCTGGATGAACAAACGTCTATCCACATGCTCAGTTCTGAGAGTCATTTGTGTGTGAAAGCCGTCCTTCACCTAGCTTGAAGGGAACACAAATTTTCTTTTCAGTGGCAAACTCCACTCCATACATATATATGGGGAGGAACAAGGTCCAACTCGGTTTTACAGTGACAACTGCAGGAAAATCATAGCGGTACTAAGAAACAGACTGAGAAACCACAGTATGTGTTTCTCCGGCAACCCGTTCCCTTTGTGCTACATGAAAGAACGTCTCTCCATATGCTCAGTTGTGAGAGATAACTGTGTGTGGAAGCCTTACTTCACATAGCTTGAAGGGAACACAAAGTTTCTTTTCAGTTGCAAACTCCACTCCATACATATATAAGGGGAGGTACAAGCTCCAACTCGGTTTTACAGTGACAACTGCCGGAACTTCAAACCGGCACTAGGAAACAGACTGAGAAACCACAGAAAGTGTTTCTCCTGCAACCCGTTCCCTTTGTGCTGGATGAACGAACGTCTCTCCACATGCTCAGTTCTGAGAGATAAGGGAGTGTGAAAGCCGTCCTTCCCCTAGCTTGAAGGGAACACAAAGTTTCTTTTCAGTTGCAAACTCCACTCCATACATATATATGGGGAGGTAAAAGCACCAACTCGGTTTTACAGTGAAAACAGCAGGCACATCAAAACGGCATTAGGAAACAGACTGAGAAACCAGAGTAAGGGTTTCTCCTGCAACCCGTTCCATTTGTGCTGGATGAACGAACGTCTCTCCACATGCTCAGTTCTGAGAGATAAGTGTGTGTGAAAGCCGTCCTTCACCTAGCTTGAAGGGAACACAAAGTTTTTTTCAGTGGCAAAATCCACTCCATCCATATATATGGGGAGGTACAAGCTCCAACTCGGTTTTACAGTGAAAACGGCAGGCACTTCAAACCGGCACTAGGAAACAGACTGAGAAACCAGAGTAAGGGTTTCTCCTGCAACCCGTTCCCTTTGTGCTGGATGAACGAACGTCTCTCCACATGCTCAGTTCTGAGAGATAAGTGTGTGTGAAAGCCGTCCTTCACCTAGCTTGAAGGAAACACAAAGTTTTTTTCAGTGGCAAAATCCACTCCATCCATATATATGGGGAGGTACAAGCTCCAACTCGGTTTTACAGTGAAAACGGCAGGCACTTCAAACCGGCATTAGGAAACAGACTGAGAAACCAGAGTAAGGGTTTCTCCTGCAACCCGATCCCTTTGTGCTGGATGAACGAACGTCTCTCCACATGCTCAGTTCTGAGAGATAAGTGTGTGTGAAAGCCGTCCTTCACCTAGCTTGAAGGGAACAAAAAGTTTCTTTTCAGTGGCAAACTTCACTCCATACATATACATGGGGAGGAACAAGCTGCAACTCGGTTTTACAGTGAAAACGGCAGGCACTTCAAACCGGCACTAGGAAACAGACTGAGAAACCAGAGTAAGGGTTTCTCCTGCAACCCGTTCCCTTTGTGCTGGATGAACGAACGTCTCTCCACATGCTCAGTTCTGAGAGTTAAGTGTGTGTGAAAGCCGTCCTTCACCTAGCTTGAAGGGAACACAAAGTTTCTTTTCAGTGGCAAACTCCACTCCATACATATATATGGGGAGGTACAAGCTCCAACTCGGTTTTACAGTGAAAACGGCAGGCACTTCAAACCGGCACTAGGAAACAGACTGAGAAACCAGAGTAAGGGTTTCTCCTGCAACCCGTTCCCTTTGTGCTGGATGAACGAACGTCTCTCCACATGCTCAGTTCTGAGAGATAAGTGTGTGTGAAAGCCGTCCTTCACCTAGCTTGAAGGGAACACAAAGTTTCTTTTCAGTGGCAAACTCCACTCCATCCATATATATGGGGAGGTACAACCTCCAACTCGGTTTTACAGTGAAAACGGCAGGCAATTCAAACCGGCACTAGGAAACAGACTGAGAAACCAGAGTAAGGGTTTCTCCTGCAACCCGTTCCCTTTGTGCTGGATGAACGAACGTCTCTCCACATGCTCAGTTCTGAGAGATAAGTGTGTGTGAAAGCCGTCCTTCACCTAGCTTGAAGGGAACACAAAGTTTCTTTTCAGTGGGAAACTCCACTCCATACATATATATGGGGAGGTACAAGCTCCAACTCGGTTTTACAGTGAAAACGGCAGGCACTTCAAACCGGCACTAGGAAACAGACTGAGAAACCATAGTAAGGGTTTCTCCTGCAACCCGCTCCCTTTGTGCTGGATGAAAGAACGTCTCTCCACATGCTCAGTTCTGAGAGATAAGTGTGTGTGAAAGCCGTCCTTCACCTAGCTTGAAGGGAACACAAAGTTTCTTTTCAGTGGCAAACTCCACTCCATACATATATATGGGGAGGTACAAGCTCCAACTCGGTTTTACAGTGAAAACGGCAGGCACTTCAAACCGGCACTAGGAAACAGACTGAGAAACCAGAGTAAGGGTTTCTCCTGCAACCCGTTCCCTTTGTGCTGGATGAACGAACGTCTCTCCACATGCTCAGTTCTCAGAGATAAGTGTGTGTGAAAGCCGTCCTTCACCTAGCTTGAAGGGAACACAAAGTTTCTTTTCAGTGGCAAAATCCACTCCATCCATATATATGGGGAGGTACAAGCTCCAACTCGGTTTTACAGTGAAAACGGCAGGCACTTCAAACCGGCACTAGGAAACAGACTGAGAAACCAGAGTAAGGGTTTCTCCTGCAACCCGTTCCCTTTGTGCTGGATGAACGAATGTCTCTCCACGTGATCAGTTCTGAGAGATAAGTGTGTGTGAAAGCCGTCCTTCACCTAGCTTGAAGGGAACACAAAGTTTCTTTTCAGTGGTAAACTCCACTCCATCCATATATATGGGGAGGTACAAGCTCCAACTCGGTTTTACAGTGAAAACGGCAGGCACTTCAAACCGGCATTAGGAAACAGACTGAGAAACCAGAGTAAGGGTTTCTCCTGCAACCCGATCCCTTTGTGCTGGATGAACGAACGTCTCTCCACATGCTCAGTTCTGAGAGATAAGTGTGTGTGAAACCCGTCCTTCACCTAGCTTGAAGGGAACAAAAAGTTTCTTTTCAGTGGCAAACTTCACTCCATACATATACATGGGGAGGAACAAGCTGCAACTCGGTTTTACAGTGAAAACGGCAGGCACTTCAAACCGGCACTAGGAAACAGACTGAGAAACCAGAGTAAGGGTTTCTCCTGCAACCCGTTCCCTTTGTGCTGGATGAACGAACGTCTCTCCACATGCTCAGTTCTGAGAGTTAAGTGTGTGTGAAAGCCGTCCTTCACCTAGCTTGAAGGGAACACAAAGTTTCTTTTCAGTGGCAAACACCACTCCATACATATATATGGGGAGGTACAAGCTCCAACTCGGTTTTACAGTGAAAACGGCAGGCACTTCAAACCGGCACTAGGAAACAGACTGAGAAACCAGAGTAAGGGTTTCTCCTGCAACCCGTTCCCTTTGTGCTGGATGAACGAACGTCTCTCCACATGCTCAGTTCTGAGAGATAAGTGTGTGTGAAAGCCGTCCTTCACCTAGCTTGAAGGGAACACAAAGTTTCTTTTCAGTGGCAAACTCCACTCCATCCATATATATGGGGAGGTACAACCTCCAACTCGGTTTTACAGTGAAAACGGCAGGCACTTCAAACCGGCACTAGGAAACAGACTGAGAAACCAGAGTAAGGGTTTCTCCTGCAACCCGTTCCCTTTGTGCTGGATGAACGAACGTCTCTCCACATGCTCAGTTCTGAGAGATAAGTGTGTGTGAAAGCCGTCCTTCACCTAGCTTGAAGGGAACACAAAGTTTCTTTTCAGTGGCAAACTCCACTCCATACATATATATGGGGAGGTACAAGCTCCAACTCGGTTTTACAGTGAAAACGGCAGGCACTTCAAACCGGCACTAGGAAACAGACTGAGAATCCAGAGTAAGGGATTCTCATGCAACCTGTTCCCTTTGTGCTGGATGAACGAACGTCTCTCCACATGCTCAGTTCTGAGAGAAAATTGTGTGTGAAAGCCGTCCTTCACCTAGCTTGAAGGGAACACAAAGTTCCTTTTCAGTGGGAAACTCCACTCCATACATATATAAGGGGAGGTACAAGCTCCAACTCGGTTTTACAGTGAAAACGCAGGCACTTCAAACCGGCATTAGGAAACAGACTGAGAAACCAAAGTAAGGGTTTCTCCTGCAACCCGTTCCCTTTGTGCTGGATGAACAAACGTCTATCCACATGCTCAGTTCTGAGAGTCATTTGTGTGTGAAAGCCGTCCTTCACCTAGCTTGAAGGGAACACAAATTTTCTTTTCAGTGGCAAACTCCACTCCATACATATATATGGGGAGGAACAAGGTCCAACTCGGTTTTACAGTGACAACTGCAGGAAAATCATAGCGGTACTAAGAAACAGACTGAGAAACCACAGTATGTGTTTCTCCGGCAACCCGTTCCCTTTGTGCTACATGAAAGAACGTCTCTCCATATGCTCAGTTGTGAGAGATAACTGTGTGTGGAAGCCTTACTTCACATAGCTTGAAGGGAACACAAAGTTTCTTTTCAGTTGCAAACTCCACTCCATACATATATAAGGGGAGGTACAAGCTCCAACTCGGTTTTACAGTGACAACTGCCGGAACTTCAAACCGGCACTAGGAAACAGACTGAGAAACCACAGAAAGTGTTTCTCCTGCAACCTGTTCCCTTTGTGCTGGATGAACGAACGTCTCTCCACATGCTCAGTTCTGAGAGATAAGGGAGTGTGAAAGCCGTCCTTCCCCTAGCTTGAAGGGAACACAAAGTTTCTTTTCAGTTGCAAACTCCACTCCATACATATATATGGGGAGGTAAAAGCACCAACTCGGTTTTACAGTGAAAACAGCAGGCACATCAAAACGGCATTAGGAAACAGACTGAGAAACCAGAGTAAGGGTTTCTCCTGCAACCCGTTCCATTTGTGCTGGATGAACGAACGTCTCTCCACATGCTCAGTTCTGAGAGATAAGTGTGTGTGAAAGCCGTCCTTCACCTAGCTTGAAGGGAACACAAAGTTTTTTTCAGTGGCAAAATCCACTCCATCCATATATATGGGGAGGTACAAGCTCCAACTCGGTTTTACAGTGAAAACGGCAGGCACTTCAAACCGGCACTAGGAAACAGACTGAGAAACCAGAGTAAGGGTTTCTCCTGCAACCCGTTCCCTTTGTGCTGGATGAACGAACGTCTCTCCACATGCTCAGTTCTGAGAGATAAGTGTGTGTGAAAGCCGTCCTTCACCTAGCTTGAAGGGAACACAAAGTTTTTTTCAGTGGCAAAATCCACTCCATCCATATATATGGGGAGGTACAAGCTCCAACTCGGTTTTACAGTGAAAACGGCAGGCACTTCAAACCGGCACTAGGAAACAGACTGAGAAACCAGAGTAAGGGTTTCTCCTGCAACCCGTTCCCTTTGTGCTGGATGAACGAATGTCTCTCCACGTGATCAGTTCTGAGAGATAAGTGTGTGTGAAAGCCGTCCTTCACCTAGCTTGAAGGGAACACAAAGTTTCTTTTCAGTGGCAAACTCCACTCCATACATATATATGGGGAGGTACAAGCTTCAACTCGGTTTTACAGTGAAAACGGCAGGCACTTCAAACCGGCATTAGGAAACAGACTGAGAAACCAGAGTAAGGGTTTCTCCTGCAACCCGATCCCTTTTTGCTGGATGAACGAACGTCTCTCCACATGCTCAGTTCTGAGAGATAAGTGTGTGTGAAAGCCGTCCTTCACCTAGCTTGAAGGGAACACAAAGTTTCTTTTCAGTGGCAAACTCCACTCCATCCATATATATGGGGAGGTACAAGCTCCAACTCGGTTTTACAGTGAAAACGGCAGGCACTTCAAACCGGCACTAGGAAACAGACTGAGAAACCAGAGTAAGGGTTTCTCCAGCAACCCGTTCCCTTTGTGCTGGATGAACGAACGTCTCTCCACATGCTCAGTTCTGAGAGATAAGTGTGTGTGAAAGCCGTCCTTCACCTAGCTTGAAGGGAACACAAAGTTTCTTTTCAGTGGCAAACTCCACTCCATCCATATATATGGGGAGGTACAAGCTCCAACTCGGTTTTACAGTGAAAACGGCAGGCACTTCAAACCGGCACTAGGAAACAGACTGAGAAACCAGAGTAAGGGATTCTCATGCAACCTGTTCCCTTTGTGCTGGATGAACGAACGTCTCTCCACATGCTCAGTTCTGAGAGAAAATTGTGTGTGAAAGCCGTCCTTCACCTAGCTTAAAGGGAACACAAAGTTCCTTTTCAGTTGCAAACTCCATTCCATACATATATATGGGGAGGTAGAAGCTGAAACTAGGTTTTACAGTGAAAACTGCAGGCACTTAAAACCGGCACTAAGAAAAAGACTGAGAAACCAGAGTAAGGGTTTCTCCTGCAACCCGTTCCCTTTGTGCTGGATGAACGAACGTCTCTCCACAAGCTCAGTTCTGAGAGAAAAGTGTGTGTGAAAGCCGTCCTTCACCTAGCTTGAAGGGAACACAAAGTTTCTTTTCAGTTGCAAACTCCACTCCATACATATATATGGGTAGGAACAAGGTCCAACTCGGTTTTACAGTGACAACTGCAGGAAAATCATAGCGGTACTAAGAAACAGACTGAGAAACCACAGTATGTGTTTCACCGGCAACCCGTTCCCTTTGTGCTACATGAAAGAACGTCTCTCCATATGCTCAGTTGTGAGAGATAACTGTGTGTGGAAGCCTTACTTCACCTAGCTTGAAGGGAACACAAAGTTTCTTTTCAGTTGCAAACTCCACTCCATACATATATAAGGGGAGGTACAAGCTCCAACTCGGTTTTACAGTGACAACTGCCAGAACTTCAAACCGGCACTAGGAAACAGACTGAGAAACCACAGAAAGTGTTTCTCCTGCAACCCGTTCCCTTTGTGCTGGATGAACGAAAGTCTCTCCACATGCTCAGTTCTGAGAGATAAGGGAGTGTGAAAGCCGTCCTTCCCCTAGCTTGAAGGGAACACAAAGTTTCTTTTCAGTTGCAAACTCCACTCCATACATATATATGGGGAGGTAAAAGCACCAACTCGGTTTTACAGTGAAAACGGCAGGCACATCAAAACGGCATTAGGAAACAGACTGAGAAACCAGAGTAAGGGTTTCTCCTGCAACCCGTTCCCTTTGTGCTGGATGAACGAACGTCTCTCCACATGCTCAGTTCTGAGAGATAAGTGTGTGTGAAAGCCGTCCTTCACCTAGCTTGAAGGGAACACAAAGTTTTTTTCAGTGGCAAAATCCACTCCATCCATATATATGGGGAGGTACAAGCTCCAACTCGGTTTTACAGTGAAAACGGCAGGCACTTCAAACCGGCACTAGGAAACAGACTGAGAAACCAGAGTAAGGGTTTCTCCTGCAAACCGTTCCCTTTGTGCTGGATGAACGAACGTCTCTCCACAAGCTCAGTTCTGAGAGAAAAGTGTGTGTGAAAGCCGTCCTTCACCTAGCTTGAAGGGAACACAAAGTTTCTTTTCAGTGGCAAACTCCACTCCATACATATATATGGGTAGGTACAAGGTCCAACTCGGTTTTACAGTGACAACTGCAGGAAAATCATAGCGGTACTAAGAAACAGACTGAGAAACCACAGTATGTGTTTCTCCGGCAACCCGTTCCCTTTGTGCTACATGAAAGAACGTCTCTCCATATGCTCAGTTGTGAGAGATAACTGTGTGTGGAAGCCTTACTTCACCTAGCTTGAAGGGAACACAAAGTTTCTTTTCAGTTGCAAACTCCACTCCATACATATATAAGGGGAGGTACAAGCTCCAACTCGGTTTTACAGTGACAACTGCCGGAACTTCAAACCGGCACTAGGAAACAGACTGAGAAACCACAGAAAGTGTTTCTCCTGCAACCCGTTCCCTTTGTGCTGGATGAACGAACGTCTCTCCACAAGCTCAGTTCTGAGAGATAAGTGTGTGTGAAAGCCGTCCTTCACCTAGCTTGAAGGGAACACAAAGTTTTTTTCAGTGGCAAAATCCACTCCATCCATATATATGGGGAGGTACAAGCTCCAACTCGGTTTTACAGTGAAAACGGCAGGCACTTCAAACCGGCACTAGGAAACAGACTGAGAAACCAGAGTAAGGGTTTCTCCTGCAACCCGTTCCCTTTGTGCTGGATGAACGAATGTCTCTCCACGTGCTCAGTTCTGAGAGATAAGTGTGTGTGAAAGCCGTCCTTCACCTAGCTTGAAGGGAACACAAAGTTTCTTTTCAGTGGCAAACTCCACTCCATCCATATATATGGGGAGGAACAAGCTCCAACTCGGTTTTACAGTGAAAACGGCAGGCACTTCAAACCGGCATTAGGAAACAGACTGAGAAACCAGAGTAAGGGTTTCTCCTGCAACCCGTTCCCTTTGTGCTGGATGAACGAACGTCTCTCCACATGCTCAGTTCTGAGAGATAAGTGTGTGTGAAAGCCGTCCTTCACCTAGCTTGAAGGGAACAAAAAGTTTCTTTTCAGTGGCAAACTTCACTCCATACATATATATGGGGAGGAACAAGCTGCAACTCGGTTTTACAGTGAAAACGGCAGGCACTTCAAACCGGCACTAGGAAACAGACTGAGAAACCAGAGTAAGGGTTTCTCCTGCAACCCGTTCCCTTTGTGCTGGATGAACGAACGTCTCTCCACATGCTCAGTTCTGAGAGTTAAGTGTGTGTGAAAGCCGTCCTTCACCTAGCTTGAAGGGAACACAAAGTTTCTTTTCAGTGGCAAACTCCACTCCATCCATATATATGGGGAGGTACAAGCTCCAACTCGGTTTTACAGTGAAAACGGCAGGCACTTCAAACCGGCACTAGGAAACACACTGAGAAACCAGAGTAAGGGTTTCTCCTGCAACCCGTTCCCTTTGTGCTGGATGAACGAACGTCTCTCCACATGCTCAGTTCAGAGAGATAAGTGTGTGTGAAACCGTCCTTCACCTAGCTTGAAGGGAACACAAAGTTTCTTTTCAGTGGCAAACTCCACTCCATCCATATATATGGGGAGGTACAAGCTCCAACTCGGTTTTACAGTGAAAACGGCAGGCACTTCAAACCGGCATTAGGAAACAGACTGAGAAACCAGAGTAAGGGTTTCTCCTGCAACCCGTTCCCTTTGTGCTGGATGAACGAACGTCTCTCCACAAGCTCAGTTCTGAGAGAAAATTGTGTGTGAAAGCCGTCCTTCACCTAGCTTGAAGGGAACACAAAGTTTCTTTTCAGTTGCAAACTCCACTCCATACATATATATGGGTAGGTACAAGGTCCAACTCGGTTTTACAGTGACAACTGCAGGAAAATCATAGCGGTACTAAGAAACAGACTGAGAAACCACAGTATGTGTTTCTCCTGCAACCCGTTCCCTTTGTGCTACATGAAAGAACGTCTCTCCATATGCTCAGTTGTGAGAGATAACTGTGTGTGGAAGCCTTACTTCACCTAGCTTGAAGGGAACACAAAGTTTCTTTTCAGTTGCAAACTCCACTCCATACATATATAAGGGGAGGTACAAGCTCCAACTCGGTTTTACAGTGACAACTGCCAGAACTTCAAACCGGCACTAGGAAACAGACTGAGAAACCACAGAAAGTGTTTCTCCTGCAACCCGTTCCCTTTGTGCTGGATGAACGAACGTCTCTCCACATGCTCAGTTCTGAGAGATAAGGGAGTGTGAAAGCCGTCCTTCCCCTAGCTTGAAGGGAACACAAAGTTTCTTTTCAGTTGCAAACTCCACTCCATACATATATATGGGGAGGTAAAAGCACCAACTCGGTTTTACAGTGAAAACGGCAGGCACATCAAAACGGCATTAGGAAACAGACTGAGAAACCAGAGTAAGGGTTTCTCCTGCAACCCGTTCCCTTTGTGCTGGATGAACGAACGTCTCTCCACATGCTCAGTTCTGAGAGATAAGTGTGTGTGAAAGCCGTCCTTCACCTAGCTTGAAGGGAACACAAAGTTTTTTTCAGTGGCAAAATCCACTCCATCCATATATATGGGGAGGTACAACCTGCAACTCGGTTTTACAGTGAAAACGGCAGGCACTTCAAACCGGCACTAGGAAACAGACTGAGAAACCAGAGTAAGGGTTTCTCCTGCAGCCCGTTCCCTTTGTGCTGGATGAACGAACGTCTCTCCACATGCTCAGTTCTGAGAGATAAGTGTGTGTGAAAGCCGTCCTTCACCTAGCTTGAAGGGAACACAAAGTTCCTTTTCAGTTGCAAACTCCATTCCATACATATATATGGGGAGGTAGAAGCTGAAACTAGGTTTTACAGTGAAAACTGCAGGCACTTAAAACCGGCACTAAGAAAAAGACTGAGAAACCAGAGTAAGGGTTTCTCCTTCAACCCGTTCCCTTTGTGCTGGATGAACGAACGTCTCTCCACAAGCTCAGTTCTGAGAGAAAATTGTGTGTGAAAGCCGTCCTTCACCTAGCTTGAAGGGAACACAAAGTTTCTTTTCAGTTGCAAACTCCACTCCATACATATATAAGGGGAGGTACAAGCTCCAACTCGGTTTTACAGTGACAACTGCCGGAACTTCAAACCGGCACTAGGAAACAGACTGAGAAACCACAGAATGTGTTTCTCCTGCAACCCGTTCCCTTTGTGCTGGATGAATGAATGTCTCTCCACATGCTCAGTTCTGAGAGATAAGTGTGTGTGAAAGCCGTCCTTCACCTAGCTTGAAGGGAACACAAAGTTTTTTTCAGTGGCAAAATCCACTCCATCCATATATATGGGGAGGTACAAGCCCCAACTCGGTTTTACAGTGAAAACGGCAGGCACTTCAAACCGGCACTAGGAAACAGACTGAGAAACCAGAGTAAGGGTTTCTCCTGCAACCCGTTCCCTTTGTGCTGGATGAACGAATGTCTCTCCACGTGCTCAGTTCTGAGAGATAAGTGTGTGTGAAAGCCGTCCTTCACCTAGCTTGAAGGGAACACAAAGTTTCTTTTCAGTGGCAAACTCCACTCCATACATATATATGGGGAGGTACAAGCTCCAACTCGGTTTTACAGTGAAAACGGCAGGCACTTCAAACCGGCATTAGGAAACAGACTGAGAAACCAGAGTAAGGGTTTCTCCTGCAACCCGTTCCCTTTGTGCTGGATGAACGAACGTCTCTCCACATGCTCAGTTCTGAGAGATAAGTGTGTGTGAAAGCCGTCCTTCACCTAGCTTGAAGGGAACAAAAAGTTTCTTTTCATTGGCAAACTTCACTCCATACATATATATGGGGAGGAACAAGCTGCAACTCGGTTTTACAGTGAAAACGGCAGGCACTTCAAACCGGCACTAGGAAACAGACTGAGAAACCAGAGTAAGGGTTTCTCCTGCAACCCGTTCCCTTTGTGCTGGATGAACGAACGTCTCTCCACATGCTCAGTTCTCAGAGATAAGTGTGTGTGAAAGCCGTCCTTCACCTAGCTTGAAGGGAACACAAAGTTTCTTTTCAGTGGCAAACTCCACTCAATACATATATATGGGGAGGTAGAAGCTGCAACTCGATTTTACAGTGAAAACGGCAGGCACTTCAAACCGGCACTAGGAAACAGACTGAGAAACCAGAGTAAGGGATTCTCATGCAACCTGTTCCCTTTGTGCTGGATGAACGAACGTCTCTCCACATGCTCAGTTCTGAGAGATAAGTGTGTGTGAAAGCCGTACTTCACCTAGCTTGAAGGGAACACAAAGTTTTTTTCAGTGGCAAAATCCACTCCATCCATATATATGGGGAGGTACAAGCTCCAACTCGGTTTTACAGTGAAAACGGCAGGCACTTCAAACCGGCACTAGGAAACAGACTGAGAAACCAGAGTAAGGGTTTCTCCTGCAACCCGTTCCCTTTGTGCTAGATGAACGAATGTCTCTCCACGTGCTCAGTTCTGAGAGATAAGTGTGTGTGAAAGCCGTCCTTCACCTAGCTTGAAGGGAACACAAAGTTTCTTTTCAGTGGCAAACTCCACTCCATACATATATATGGGGTGGTACAAGCTCCAACTCGGTTTTACAGTGAAAACGGCAGGCACTTCAAACCGGTACTAGGAAACAGACTGAGAAACCAGAGTAAGGGTTTCTCCTGCAACCCGTTCCCTTTGTGCTGGATGAACGAACGTCTCTCCACATGCTCAGTTCTGAGAGATAAGGGAGTGTGAAAGCCGTCCTTCCCCTAGCTTGAAGGGAACACAAAGTTTCTTTTCAGTTGCAAACTCCACTCCATACATATATATGGGGAGGTAAAAGCACCAACTCGGTTTTACAGTGAAAACAGCAGGCACATCAAAACGGCATTAGGAAACAGACTGAGAAACCAGAGTAAGGGTTTCTCCTGCAACCCGTTCCCTTTGTGCTGGATGAATGAATGTCTCTCCACATGCTCAGTTCTGAGAGATAAGTGTGTGTGAAAGCCGTCCTTCACCTAGCTTGAAGGGAACACAAAGTTTTTTTCAGTGGCAAAATCCACTCCATCCATATATATGGGGAGGTAAAAGCTCCAACTCGGTTTTACAGTGAAAACGGCAGGCACTTCAAACCGGCACTAGGAAACAGACTGAGAAACCAGAGTAAGGGTTTCTCCTGCAACCCGTTCCCTTTGTGCTGGATGAACGAATGTCTCTCCACGTGCTCAGTTCTGAGAGAAAAGTGTGTGTGAAAGCCGTCCTTCACCTAGCTTGAAGGGAACACAAAGTTTCTTTTCAGTGGCAAACTCCACTCCATACATATATATGGGGAGGTACAAGCTCCAACTCGGTTTTACAGTGAAAACGGCAGGCACTTCAAACCGGCATTAGGAAACAGACTGAGAAACCAGAGTAAGGGTTTCTCCTGCAACCCGTTCCCTTTGTGCTGGATGAACGAACGTCTCTCCACATGCTCAGTTCTGAGAGATAAGTGTGTGTGAAAGCCGTCCTTCACCTAGCTTGAAGGGAACAAAAAGTTTCTTTTCATTGGCAAACTTCACTCCATACATATATATGGGGAGGAACAAGCTGCAACTCGGTTTTACAGTGAAAACGGCAGGCACTTCAAACCGGCACTAGGAAACAGACTGAGAAACCAGAGTAAGGGTTTCACCTGCAACCCGTTCCCTTTGTGCTGGATGAACGAACGTCTCTCCACATGCTCAGTTCTGAGAGATAAGTGTGTGTGAAAGCCGTCCTTCACCTAGCTTGAAGGGAACACAGTTTCTTTTCAGTGGCAAACTCCACTCCATACATATATATGGGGAGGTACAAGATCCAACTCGGTTTTACAGTGAAAACGGCAGGCACTTCAAACCGGCATTAGGAAACAGACTGAGAAACCAGAGTAAGGGTTTCTCCTGCAACCCGTTCCCTTTGTGCTGGATGAACGAACGTCTCTCCACATGCTCAGTTCTGAGAGATAAGTGTGTGTGAAAGCCGTCCTTCACCTAGCTTGAAGGGAACACAAAGTTTCTTTTCAGTGGCAAACACCACTCCATAAATATATATGGGGAGGAACAAGCTGCAACTCGGTTTTACAATGAAAACGGCAGGCACTTCAAACCGGCACTAGGAAACAGACTGAGAAACCCGAGTAAGGGTTTCTCCTGCAACCCTTTCCATTTGTGCTGGATGAACGAACGTCTCTCCACATGCTCAGTTCTGAGAGATAAGTGTGTGTGAAAGCCGTCCTTCACCTAGCTTGAAGGGAACACAAAGTTTCTTTTCAGTGGCAAACTCCACTCCATACATATATATGGGGAGGAACAAGCTGCAACTCGGTTTTACAGTGAAAACGGCAGGCACTTCAAACCGGCACTAGGAAACAGACTGAGAAACCAGAGTAAGGGTTTCTCCTGCAACCCGTTCCCTTTGTGCTGGATGAACGAACGTCTCTCCACATGCTCAGTTCTGAGAGATAAGTGTGTGTGAAAGCCGTCCTTCACCTAGCTTGAAGGGAACACAAAGTTTCTTTTCAATGGCAAACTCCACTCCATACATATATATGGGGAGGTAAAAGCTCCAACTCGTTTTTACAGTGAAAACGGCAGGCACTTCAAACCGGCACTAGGAAACAGACTGAGAAACCAGAGTAAGGGTTTCTCCTGCAACCCGTTCCCTTTGTGCTGGATGAACGAACGTCTCTCCACATGCTCAGTTCTGAGAGATAAGTGTGTGTGAAAGCCGTCCTTCACCTAGCTTGAAGGGAACACAAAGTTTCTTTTCAGTGGCAAACACCACTCCATAAATTTATATGGGGAGGTACAAGCTCCAACTCGGTTTTACAGTGAAAACGGCAGGCACTTCAAACCGGCACTAGGAAACAGACTGAGAAACAAGAGTAAGGGTTTCTCCTGCAACCCGTTCCCTTTGTGCTGGATGAACGAACGTCTCTCCACATGCTCAGTTCTGAGAGATAAGTGTGTGTGAAAGCCGTCTTTCACCTAGCTTGAAGGGAACACAAAGTTTCTTTTCAGTGGCAAACTCCACTCCATACATATATATGGGGAGGAACAAGCTGTAACTCGGTTTTACAGTGAAAACGGCAGGCACTTCAAACCGGCACTAGGAAACAGACTGAGAAACCAGAGTAAGGGTTTCTCCTGCAACCCGTTCCCTTTGTGCTGGATGAACGAACGTCTCTCCACATGCTCAGTTCTGAGAGATAAGTGTGTGTGAAAGCCGTCCTTCACCTAGCTTGAAGGGAACACAAAGTTTCTTTTCAGTGGCAAACTCCACTCCATACATATATATGGGTAGGAACAAGCTGCAACTCGGTTTTACAGTGAAAACGGCAGGCACTTCAAACCGGCACTAGGAAACAGACTGAGAAACCAGAGTAAGGGTTTCTCCTGCAACCCGTTCCCTTTGTGCTGGATGAACGAACGTGTCTCCACATGCTCAGTTCTGAGAGATACGTGTGTGTGAAAGCCGTCCTTCACCTAGCTTGAAGGGAACACAAGTTTCTTTTCAGTGGCAAACTCCACTCCATACATATATATGGGGAGGTACAAGCTGCAACTCGGTTTTACAGTGAAAACGGCAGGCACTTCAAACCGGCACTAGGAAACACACTGCGAAACCAGAGTAAGAATTTCTCCTGCAACCCGTTCCCTTTGTTCTGGATGAACGAACGTCTCTCCACATGCTCAGTTCTGAGAGATAAGTGTGTGTGAAAGCCGTCCTTCACCTAGCTTGAATGGAACACATAGTTTCTTTCCAGTGGCAAACTCCACTCCATATATATATATGGGGTGGTACAAGCTCCAACTCGGTTTTACAGTGAAAACGGCAGGCACTTCAAACCGGCATTAGGAAACAGACTGAGAAACCAAAGTAAGGGTTTCTCCTGCAACCCGTTCCCTTTGTGCTGGATGAACGAACGTCTCTCCACATGCTCAGTTCTGAGAGTCATTTGTGTGTGAAAGCCGTCCTTCACCTAGCTTGAAGGGAACACAAAGTTTCTTTTCAGTGGCAAAATCCACTCCATACATATATATGGGGAGGTACAAGCTCCAACTCGATTTTACAGTGAAAACGGCAGGCACTTCAAACCGGCACTAGGAAACAGACTGAGAAACCAGAGTAAGGGTTTCTCCTGCAACCCGCTCCCTTTGTGCTGGATGAACGAACGTCTCTCCACATGCTCAGTTCTGAGAGATAAGTGTGTGTGAAAGCCGTCCTTCACCTAGCTTGAAGGGAACACAAAGTTTCTTTTCAGTGGCAAACTCCACTCCATACATATATATGCGGAGGTAGAAGTTGCAACTCGGTTTTACAGTGAAAACGGCAGGCACTTCCAACCGGCACTAAGAAACAGACTGAGAAACCAGTGTAAGGGTTTCTCCTGCAACCCGTTCCCTTTGTGCTGGATGAACGAACGTCTATCCACATGCTCAGTTCTGAGAGATAAATGTGTGTGAAAACCGTCCTTCACCTAGCTTGTAGGGAACACAAAGTTCCTTTTCAGTTGCAAACTCCACTCCATACATATATATGGGTAGGTACAAGGTCCAACTCGGTTTTACAGTGACAACTGCAGGAAAATCATAGCGGTACTAAGAAACAGACTGAGAAACCACAGTATGTGTTTCTCCGGCAACCCGTTCCCTTTGTGCTACATGAAAGAACGTCTCTCCATATGCTCAGTTGTGAGAGATAACTGTGTGTGGATGCCTTCCTTCACCTAGCTTGAAGGGAACACAAAGTTTCTTTTCAGTTGCAAACTCCACTCCATACATATATAAGGGGAGGTACAAGCTCCAACTCGGTTTTACAGTGACAACTGCCGGAACTTCAAACCGGCACTAGGAAACAGACTGAGAAACCACAGAAAGTGTTTCTCCTGCAACCCGTTCCCTTTGTGCTGGATGAACGAACGTCTCTCCACATGCTCAGTTCTGAGAGATAAGGGAGTGTGAAAGCCGTCCTTCCCCTAGCTTGAAGGGAACACAAAGTTTCTTTTTAGTTGCAAACTCCACTCCATACATATATATGGGGAGGTAAAAGCACCAACTCGGTTTTACAGTGAAAACGGCAGGCACATCAAAACGGCATTAGGAAACAGACTGAGAAGCCAGAGTAAGGGTTTCTCCTGCAACCCGTTCCCTTTGTGCTGGATGAACGAACGTCTCTCCACATGCTCAGTTCTGAGAGATAAGTGTGTGTGAAAGCCGTCCTTCACCTAGCTTAAAGGGAACAAAAAGTTTCTTTTCAGTGGCAAACTCCAATCCATACATATATATGGGGAGGAACAAGCTGCAACTCGGTTTTACAGTGAAAACGGCATGCACATCAAACCGGCACTAGGAAACAGACTGAGAAACCAGAGTAAGGGTTTCTCCTGCAACCCGTTCCCTTTGTGCTGGATGAACGAACGTCTCTCCACATGCTCAGTTCTGAGAGTTAAGTGTGTGTGAAAGCCGTCCTTCACCTAGCTTGAAGGGAACACAAAGTTTCTTTTCAGTTGCAAACTCCACTCCATACATATATATGGGGAGGTACAAGCTCCAACTCGGTTTTACAGTGAAAACGGCAGGCACTTCAAACCGGCACTAGGAAACAGACTGAGAAACCAGAGTAAGGGTTTCTCCTGCAACCCGTTCCATTTGTGCTGGATGAACGAACGTCTCTCCACATGCTCAGTTCTGAGAGATAAGTGTGTGTGAAAGCCGTCCTTCACCTAGCTTGAAGGGAACACAAAGTTTCTTTTCAGTGGCAAACTCCACTCCATCCATATATATGGGGAGGTACAAGCTCCAAATCGGTTTTACAGTGAAAACGGCAGGCACTTCAAACCGGCACTAGGAAACAGACTGAGAAACCAGAGTAAGGGTTTCTCCTGCAACCCGTTCCCTTTGTGCTGGATGAACGAACGTCTCTCCACATGCTCAGTTCTGAGAGATAAGTGTGTGTGAAAGCCGTCCTTCACCTAGCTTGAAGGGAACACAAAGTTTCTTTTCAGTGGCAAACTCCACTCCATCCATATATATGGGGAGGTACAACCTCCAACTCGGTTTTACAGTGAAAACGGCAGGCAATTCAAACCGGCACTAGGAAACAGACTGAGAAACCAGAGTAAGGGTTTCTCCTGCAACCCGTTCCCTTTGTGCTGGATGAACGAACGTCTCTCCACATGCTCAGTTCTGAGAGATAAGTGTGTGTGAAAGCCGTCCTTCACCTAGCTTGAAGGGAACACAAAGTTTCTTTTCAGTGGGAAACTCCACTCCATACATATATATGGGGAGGTACAAGCTCCAACTCGGTTTTACAGTGAAAACGGCAGGCACTTCAAACCGGCACTAGGAAACAGACTGAGAAACCATAGTAAGGGTTTCTCCTGCAACCCGCTCCCTTTGTGCTGGATGAAAGAACGTCTCTCCACATGCTCAGTTCTGAGAGATAAGTGTGTGTGAAAGCCGTCCTTCACCTAGCTTGAAGGGAACACAAAGTTTCTTTTCAGTGGCAAACTCCACTCCATACATATATATGGGGAGGTACAAGCTCCAACTCGGTTTTACAGTGAAAACGGCAGGCACTTCAAACCGGCACTAGGAAACAGACTGAGAAACCAGAGTAAGGGTTTCTCCTGCAACCCGTTCCCTTTGTGCTGGATGAACGAACGTCTCTCCACATGCTCAGTTCTGAGAGATAAGTGTGTGTGAAAGCCGTCCTTCACCTAGCTTGAAGGGAACACAAAGTTTCTTTTCAGTGGCAAAATCCACTCCATCCATATATATGGGGAGGTACAAGCTCCAACTCGGTTTTACAGTGAAAACGGCAGGCACTTCAAACCGGCACTAGGAAACAGACTGAGAAACCAGAGTAAGGGTTTCTCCTGCAACCCGTTCCCTTTGTGCTGGATGAACGAATGTCTCTCCACGTGATCAGTTCTGAGAGATAAGTGTGTGTGAAAGCCGTCCTTCACCTAGCTTGAAGGGAACACAAAGTTTCTTTTCAGTGGCAAACTCCACTCCATCCATATATATGGGGAGGTACAAGCTCCAACTCGGTTTTACAGTGAAAACGGCAGGCACTTCAAACCGGCATTAGGAAACAGACTGAGAAACCAGAGTAAGGGTTTCTCCTGCAACCCGATCCCTTTGTGCTGGATGAACGAACGTCTCTCCACATGCTCAGTTCTGAGAGATAAGTGTGTGTGAAACCCGTCCTTCACCTAGCTTGAAGGGAACAAAAAGTTTCTTTTCAGTGGCAAACTTCACTCCATACATATACATGGGGAGGAACAAGCTGCAACTCGGTTTTACAGTGAAAACGGCAGGCACTTCAAACCGGCACTAGGAAACAGACTGAGAAACCAGAGTAAGGGTTTCTCCTGCAACCCGTTCCCTTTGTGCTGGATGAACGAACGTCTCTCCACATGCTCAGTTCTGAGAGTTAAGTGTGTGTGAAAGCCGTCCTTCACCTAGCTTGAAGGGAACACAAAGTTTCTTTTCAGTGGCAAACACCACTCCATACATATATATGGGGAGGTACAAGCTCCAACTCGGTTTTACAGTGAAAACGGCAGGCACTTCAAACCGGCACTAGGAAACAGACTGAGAAACCAGAGTAAGGGTTTCTCCTGCAACCCGTTCCCTTTGTGCTGGATGAACGAACGTCTCTCCACATGCTCAGTTCTGAGAGATAAGTGTGTGTGAAAGCCGTCCTTCACCTAGCTTGAAGGGAACACAAAGTTTCTTTTCAGTGGCAAACTCCACTCCATCCATATATATGGGGAGGTACAACCTCCAACTCGGTTTTACAGTGAAAACGGCAGGCACTTCAAACCGGCACTAGGAAACAGACTGAGAAACCAGAGTAAGGGTTTCTCCTGCAACCCGTTCCCTTTGTGCTGGATGAACGAACGTCTCTCCACATGCTCAGTTCTGAGAGATAAGTGTGTGTGAAAGCCGTCCTTCACCTAGATTGAAGGGAACACAAAGTTTCTTTTCAGTGGCAAACTCCACTCAATACATATATATGGGGAGGTACAAGCTCCAACTCGGTTTTACAGTGAAAACGGCAGGCACTTCAAACCGGCACTAGGAAACAGACTGAGAAACCAGAGTAAGGGATTCTCATGCAACCTGTTCCCTTTGTGCTGGATGAACGAACGTCTCTCCACATGCTCAGTTCTGAGAGAAAATTGTGTGTGAAAGCCGTCCTTCACCTAGCTTGAAGGGAACACAAAGTTCCTTTTCAGTGGGAAACTCCACTCCATACATATATAAGGGGAGGTACAAGCTCCAACTCGGTTTTACAGTGAAAACGCAGGCACTTCAAACCGGCATTAGGAAACAGACTGAGAAACCAAAGTAAGGGTTTCTCCTGCAACCCGTTCCCTTTGTGCTGGATGAACAAACGTCTATCCACATGCTCAGTTCTGAGAGTCATTTGTGTGTGAAAGCCGTCCTTCACCTAGCTTGAAGGGAACACAAATTTTCTTTTCAGTGGCAAACTCCACTCCATACATATATATGGGGAGGAACAAGGTCCAACTCGGTTTTACAGTGACAACTGCAGGAAAATCATAGCGGTACTAAGAAACAGACTGAGAAACCACAGTATGTGTTTCTCCGGCAACCCGTTCCCTTTGTGCTACATGAAAGAACGTCTCTCCATATGCTCAGTTGTGAGAGATAACTGTGTGTGGAAGCCTTACTTCACATAGCTTGAAGGGAACACAAAGTTTCTTTTCAGTTGCAAACTCCACTCCATACATATATAAGGGGAGGTACAAGCTCCAACTCGGTTTTACAGTGACAACTGCCGGAACTTCAAACCGGCACTAGGAAACAGACTGAGAAACCACAGAAAGTGTTTCTCCTGCAACCCGTTCCCTTTGTGCTGGATGAACGAACGTCTCTCCACATGCTCAGTTCTGAGAGATAAGGGAGTGTGAAAGCCGTCCTTCCCCTAGCTTGAAGGGAACACAAAGTTTCTTTTCAGTTGCAAACTCCACTCCATACATATATATGGGGAGGTAAAAGCACCAACTCGGTTTTACAGTGAAAACAGCAGGCACATCAAAACGGCATTAGGAAACAGACTGAGAAACCAGAGTAAGGGTTTCTCCTGCAACCCGTTCCATTTGTGCTGGATGAACGAACGTCTCTCCACATGCTCAGTTCTGAGAGATAAGTGTGTGTGAAAGCCGTCCTTCACCTAGCTTGAAGGGAACACAAAGTTTTTTTCAGTGGCAAAATCCACTCCATCCATATATATGGGGAGGTACAAGCTCCAACTCGGTTTTACAGTGAAAACGGCAGGCACTTCAAACCGGCACTAGGAAACAGACTGAGAAACCAGAGTAAGGGTTTCTCCTGCAACCCGTTCCCTTTGTGCTGGATGAACGAACGTCTCTCCACATGCTCAGTTCTGAGAGATAAGTGTGTGTGAAAGCCGTCCTTCACCTAGCTTGAAGGGAACACAAAGTTTTTTTCAGTGGCAAAATCCACTCCATCCATATATATGGGGAGGTACAAGCTCCAACTCGGTTTTACAGTGAAAACGGCAGGCACTTCAAACCGGCATTAGGAAACAGACTGAGAAACCAGAGTAAGGGTTTCTCCTGCAACCCGATCCCTTTGTGCTGGATGAACGAACGTCTCTCCACATGCTCAGTTCTGAGAGATAAGTGTGTGTGAAAGCCGTCCTTCACCTAGCTTGAAGGGAACAAAAAGTTTCTTTTCAGTGGCAAACTTCACTCCATACATATACATGGGGAGGAACAAGCTGCAACTCGGTTTTACAGTGAAAACGGCAGGCACTTCAAACCGGCACTAGGAAACAGACTGAGAAACCAGAGTAAGGGTTTCTCCTGCAACCCGTTCCCTTTGTGCTGGATGAACGAACGTCTCTCCACATGCTCAGTTCTGAGAGTTAAGTGTGTGTGAAAGCCGTCCTTCACCTAGCTTGAAGGGAACACAAAGTTTCTTTTCAGTGGCAAACTCCACTCCATACATATATATGGGGAGGTACAAGCTCCAACTCGGTTTTACAGTGAAAACGGCAGGCACTTCAAACCGGCACTAGGAAACAGACTGAGAAACCAGAGTAAGGGTTTCTCCTGCAACCCGTTCCCTTTGTGCTGGATGAACGAACGTCTCTCCACATGCTCAGTTCTGAGAGATAAGTGTGTGTGAAAGCCGTCCTTCACCTAGCTTGAAGGGAACACAAAGTTTCTTTTCAGTGGCAAACTCCACTCCATCCATATATATGGGGAGGTACAACCTCCAACTCGGTTTTACAGTGAAAACGGCAGGCAATTCAAACCGGCACTAGGAAACAGACTGAGAAACCAGAGTAAGGGTTTCTCCTGCAACCCGTTCCCTTTGTGCTGGATGAACGAACGTCTCTCCACATGCTCAGTTCTGAGAGATAAGTGTGTGTGAAAGCCGTCCTTCACCTAGCTTGAAGGGAACACAAAGTTTCTTTTCAGTGGGAAACTCCACTCCATACATATATATGGGGAGGTACAAGCTCCAACTCGGTTTTACAGTGAAAACGGCAGGCACTTCAAACCGGCACTAGGAAACAGACTGAGAAACCATAGTAAGGGTTTCTCCTGCAACCCGCTCCCTTTGTGCTGGATGAAAGAACGTCTCTCCACATGCTCAGTTCTGAGAGATAAGTGTGTGTGAAAGCCGTCCTTCACCTAGCTTGAAGGGAACACAAAGTTTCTTTTCAGTGGCAAACTCCACTCCATACATATATATGGGGAGGTACAAGCTCCAACTCGGTTTTACAGTGAAAACGGCAGGCACTTCAAACCGGCACTAGGAAACAGACTGAGAAACCAGAGTAAGGGTTTCTCCTGCAACCCGTTCCCTTTGTGCTGGATGAACGAACGTCTCTCCACATGCTCAGTTCTGAGAGATAAGTGTGTGTGAAAGCCGTCCTTCACCTAGCTTGAAGGGAACACAAAGTTTCTTTTCAGTGGCAAAATCCACTCCATCCATATATATGGGGAGGTACAAGCTCCAACTCGGTTTTACAGTGAAAACGGCAGGCACTTCAAACCGGCACTAGGAAACAGACTGAGAAACCAGAGTAAGGGTTTCTCCTGCAACCCGTTCCCTTTGTGCTGGATGAACGAATGTCTCTCCACGTGATCAGTTCTGAGAGATAAGTGTGTGTGAAAGCCGTCCTTCACCTAGCTTGAAGGGAACACAAAGTTTCTTTTCAGTGGCAAACTCCACTCCATCCATATATATGGGGAGGTACAAGCTCCAACTCGGTTTTACAGTGAAAACGGCAGGCACTTCAAACCGGCATTAGGAAACAGACTGAGAAACCAGAGTAAGGGTTTCTCCTGCAACCCGATCCCTTTGTGCTGGATGAACGAACGTCTCTCCACATGCTCAGTTCTGAGAGATAAGTGTGTGTGAAACCCGTCCTTCACCTAGCTTGAAGGGAACAAAAAGTTTCTTTTCAGTGGCAAACTTCACTCCATACATATACATGGGGAGGAACAAGCTGCAACTCGGTTTTACAGTGAAAACGGCAGGCACTTCAAACCGGCACTAGGAAACAGACTGAGAAACCAGAGTAAGGGTTTCTCCTGCAACCCGTTCCCTTTGTGCTGGATGAACGAACGTCTCTCCACATGCTCAGTTCTGAGAGTTAAGTGTGTGTGAAAGCCGTCCTTCACCTAGCTTGAAGGGAACACAAAGTTTCTTTTCAGTGGCAAACACCACTCCATACATATATATGGGGAGGTACAAGCTCCAACTCGGTTTTACAGTGAAAACGGCAGGCACTTCAAACCGGCACTAGGAAACAGACTGAGAAACCAGAGTAAGGGTTTCTCCTGCAACCCGTTCCCTTTGTGCTGGATGAACGAACGTCTCTCCACATGCTCAGTTCTGAGAGATAAGTGTGTGTGAAAGCCGTCCTTCACCTAGCTTGAAGGGAACACAAAGTTTCTTTTCAGTGGCAAACTCCACTCCATCCATATATATGGGGAGGTACAACCTCCAACTCGGTTTTACAGTGAAAACGGCAGGCACTTCAAACCGGCACTAGGAAACAGACTGAGAAACCAGAGTAAGGGTTTCTCCTGCAACCCGTTCCCTTTGTGCTGGATGAACGAACGTCTCTCCACATGCTCAGTTCTGAGAGATAAGTGTGTGTGAAAGCCGTCCTTCACCTAGCTTGAAGGGAACACAAAGTTTCTTTTCAGTGGCAAACTCCACTCAATACATATATATGGGGAGGTACAAGCTCCAACTCGGTTTTACAGTGAAAACGGCAGGCACTTCAAACCGGCACTAGGAAACAGACTGAGAAACCAGAGTAAGGGATTCTCATGCAACCTGTTCCCTTTGTGCTGGATGAACGAACGTCTCTCCACATGCTCAGTTCTGAGAGAAAATTGTGTGTGAAAGCCGTCCTTCACCTAGCTTGAAGGGAACACAAAGTTCCTTTTCAGTGGGAAACTCCACTCCATACATATATAAGGGGAGGTACAAGCTCCAACTCGGTTTTACAGTGAAAACGCAGGCACTTCAAACCGGCATTAGGAAACAGACTGAGAAACCAAAGTAAGGGTTTCTCCTGCAACCCGTTCCCTTTGTGCTGGATGAACAAACGTCTATCCACATGCTCAGTTCTGAGAGTCATTTGTGTGTGAAAGCCGTCCTTCACCTAGCTTGAAGGGAACACAAATTTTCTTTTCAGTGGCAAACTCCACTCCATACATATATATGGGGAGGAACAAGGTCCAACTCGGTTTTACAGTGACAACTGCAGGAAAATCATAGCGGTACTAAGAAACAGACTGAGAAACCACAGTATGTGTTTCTCCGGCAACCCGTTCCCTTTGTGCTACATGAAAGAACGTCTCTCCATATGCTCAGTTGTGAGAGATAACTGTGTGTGGAAGCCTTACTTCACATAGCTTGAAGGGAACACAAAGTTTCTTTTCAGTTGCAAACTCCACTCCATACATATATAAGGGGAGGTACAAGCTCCAACTCGGTTTTACAGTGACAACTGCCGGAACTTCAAACCGGCACTAGGAAACAGACTGAGAAACCACAGAAAGTGTTTCTCCTGCAACCCGTTCCCTTTGTGCTGGATGAACGAACGTCTCTCCACATGCTCAGTTCTGAGAGATAAGGGAGTGTGAAAGCCGTCCTTCCCCTAGCTTGAAGGGAACACAAAGTTTCTTTTCAGTTGCAAACTCCACTCCATACATATATATGGGGAGGTAAAAGCACCAACTCGGTTTTACAGTGAAAACAGCAGGCACATCAAAACGGCATTAGGAAACAGACTGAGAAACCAGAGTAAGGGTTTCTCCTGCAACCCGTTCCATTTGTGCTGGATGAACGAACGTCTCTCCACATGCTCAGTTCTGAGAGATAAGTGTGTGTGAAAGCCGTCCTTCACCTAGCTTGAAGGGAACACAAAGTTTTTTTCAGTGGCAAAATCCACTCCATCCATATATATGGGGAGGTACAAGCTCCAACTCGGTTTTACAGTGAAAACGGCAGGCACTTCAAACCGGCACTAGGAAACAGACTGAGAAACCAGAGTAAGGGTTTCTCCTGCAACCCGTTCCCTTTGTGCTGGATGAACGAACGTCTCTCCACATGCTCAGTTCTGAGAGATAAGTGTGTGTGAAAGCCGTCCTTCACCTAGCTTGAAGGGAACACAAAGTTTTTTTCAGTGGCAAAATCCACTCCATCCATATATATGGGGAGGTACAAGCTCCAACTCGGTTTTACAGTGAAAACGGCAGGCACTTCAAACCGGCACTAGGAAACAGACTGAGAAACCAGAGTAAGGGTTTCTCCTGCAACCCGTTCCCTTTGTGCTGGATGAACGAATGTCTCTCCACGTGATCAGTTCTGAGAGATAAGTGTGTGTGAAAGCCGTCCTTCACCTAGCTTGAAGGGAACACAAAGTTTCTTTTCAGTGGCAAACTCCACTCCATACATATATATGGGGAGGTACAAGCTTCAACTCGGTTTTACAGTGAAAACGGCAGGCACTTCAAACCGGCATTAGGAAACAGACTGAGAAACCAGAGTAAGGGTTTCTCCTGCAACCCGATCCCTTTTTGCTGGATGAACGAACGTCTCTCCACATGCTCAGTTCTGAGAGATAAGTGTGTGTGAAAGCCGTCCTTCACCTAGCTTGAAGGGAACACAAAGTTTCTTTTCAGTGGCAAACTCCACTCCATCCATATATATGGGGAGGTACAAGCTCCAACTCGGTTTTACAGTGAAAACGGCAGGCACTTCAAACCGGCACTAGGAAACAGACTGAGAAACCAGAGTAAGGGTTTCTCCAGCAACCCGTTCCCTTTGTGCTGGATGAACGAACGTCTCTCCACATGCTCAGTTCTGAGAGATAAGTGTGTGTGAAAGCCGTCCTTCACCTAGCTTGAAGGGAACACAAAGTTTCTTTTCAGTGGCAAACTCCACTCCATCCATATATATGGGGAGGTACAAGCTCCAACTCGGTTTTACAGTGAAAACGGCAGGCACTTCAAACCGGCACTAGGAAACAGACTGAGAAACCAGAGTAAGGGATTCTCATGCAACCTGTTCCCTTTGTGCTGGATGAACGAACGTCTCTCCACATGCTCAGTTCTGAGAGAAAATTGTGTGTGAAAGCCGTCCTTCACCTAGCTTAAAGGGAACACAAAGTTCCTTTTCACTTGCAAACTCCATTCCATACATATATATGGGGAGGTAGAAGCTGAAACTAGGTTTTACAGTGAAAACTGCAGGCACTTAAAACCGGCACTAAGAAAAAGACTGAGAAACCAGAGTAAGGGTTTCTCCTGCAACCCGTTCCCTTTGTGCTGGATGAACGAACGTCTCTCCACAAGCTCAGTTCTGAGAGAAAAGTGTGTGTGAAAGCCGTCCTTCACCTAGCTTGAAGGGAACACAAAGTTTCTTTTCAGTTGCAAACTCCACTCCATACATATATATGGGTAGGTACAAGGTCCAACTCGGTTTTACAGTGACAACTGCAGGAAAATCATAGCGGTACTAAGAAACAGACTGAGAAACCACAGTATGTGTTTCTCCGGCAACCCGTTCCCTTTGTGCTACATGAAAGAACGTCTCTCCATATGCTCAGTTGTGAGAGATAACTGTGTGTGGAAGCCTTACTTCACCTAGCTTGAAGGGAACACAAAGTTTCTTTTCAGTTGCAAACTCCACTCCATACATATATAAGGGGAGGTACAAGCTCCAACTCGGTTTTACAGTGACAACTGCCAGAACTTCAAACCGGCACTAGGAAACAGACTGAGAAACCACAGAAAGTGTTTCTCCTGCAACCCGTTCCCTTTGTGCTGGATGAACGAAAGTCTCTCCACATGCTCAGTTCTGAGAGATAAGGGAGTGTGAAAGCCGTCCTTCCCCTAGCTTGAAGGGAACACAAAGTTTCTTTTCAGTTGCAAACTCCACTCCATACATATATATGGGGAGGTAAAAGCACCAACTCGGTTTTACAGTGAAAACGGCAGGCACATCAAAACGGCATTAGGAAACAGACTGAGAAACCAGAGTAAGGGTTTCTCCTGCAACCCGTTCCCTTTGTGCTGGATGAACGAACGTCTCTCCACATGCTCAGTTCTGAGAGATAAGTGTGTGTGAAAGCCGTCCTTCACCTAGCTTGAAGGGAACACAAAGTTTTTTTCAGTGGCAAAATCCACTCCATCCATATATATGGGGAGGTACAAGCTCCATCTCGGTTTTACAGTGAAAACGGCAGGCACTTCAAACCGGCACTAGGAAACAGACTGAGAAACCAGAGTAAGGGTTTCTCCTGCAAACCGTTCCCTTTGTGCTGGATGAACGAACGTCTCTCCACAAGCTCAGTTCTGAGAGAAAAGTGTGTGTGAAAGCCGTCCTTCACCTAGCTTGAAGGGAACACAAAGTTTCTTTTCAGTGGCAAACTCCACTCCATACATATATATGGGTAGGTACAAGGTCCAACTCGGTTTTACAGTGACAACTGCAGGAAAATCATAGCGGTACTAAGAAACAGACTGAGAAACCACAGTATGTGTTTCTCCGGCAACCCGTTCCCTTTGTGCTACATGAAAGAACGTCTCTCCATATGCTCAGTTGTGAGAGATAACTGTGTGTGGAAGCCTTACTTCACCTAGCTTGAAGGGAACACAAAGTTTCTTTTCAGTTGCAAACTCCACTCCATACATATATAAGGGGAGGTACAAGCTCCAACTCGGTTTTACAGTGACAACTGCCGGAACTTCAAACCGGCACTAGGAAACAGACTGAGAAACCACAGAAAGTGTTTCTCCTGCAACCCGTTCCCTTTGTGCTGGATGAACGAACGTCTCTCCACAAGCTCAGTTCTGAGAGATAAGTGTGTGTGAAAGCCGTCCTTCACCTAGCTTGAAGGGAACACAAAGTTTTTTTCAGTGGCAAAATCCACTCCATCCATATATATGGGGAGGTACAAGCTCCAACTCGGTTTTACAGTGAAAACGGCAGGCACTTCAAACCGGCACTAGGAAACAGACTGAGAAACCAGAGTAAGGGTTTCTCCTGCAACCCGTTCCCTTTGTGCTGGATGAACGAATGTCTCTCCACGTGCTCAGTTCTGAGAGATAAGTGTGTGTGAAAGCCGTCCTTCACCTAGCTTGAAGGGAACACAAAGTTTCTTTTCAGTGGCAAACTCCACTCCATCCATATATATGGGGAGGAACAAGCTCCAACTCGGTTTTACAGTGAAAACGGCAGGCACTTCAAACCGGCATTAGGAAACAGACTGAGAAACCAGAGTAAGGGTTTCTCCTGCAACCCGTTCCCTTTGTGCTGGATGAACGAACGTCTCTCCACATGCTCAGTTCTGAGAGATAAGTGTGTGTGAAAGCCGTCCTTCACCTAGCTTGAAGGGAACAAAAAGTTTCTTTTCAGTGGCAAACTTCACTCCATACATATATATGGGGAGGAACAAGCTGCAACTCGGTTTTACAGTGAAAACGGCAGGCACTTCAAACCGGCACTAGGAAACAGACTGAGAAACCAGAGTAAGGGTTTCTCCTGCAACCCGTTCCCTTTGTGCTGGATGAACGAACGTCTCTCCACATGCTCAGTTCTGAGAGTTAAGTGTGTGTGAAAGCCGTCCTTCACCTAGCTTGAAGGGAACACAAAGTTTCTTTTCAGTGGCAAACTCCACTCCATCCATATATATGGGGAGGTACAAGCTCCAACTCGGTTTTACAGTGAAAACGGCAGGCACTTCAAACCGGCACTAGGAAACACACTGAGAAACCAGAGTAAGGGTTTCTCCTGCAACCCGTTCCCTTTGTGCTGGATGAACGAACGTCTCTCCACATGCTCAGTTCAGAGAGATAAGTGTGTGTGAAACCGTCCTTCACCTAGCTTGAAGGGAACACAAAGTTTCTTTTCAGTGGCAAACTCCACTCCATCCATATATATGGGGAGGTACAAGCTCCAACTCGGTTTTACAGTGAAAACGGCAGGCACTTCAAACCGGCCTTAGGAAACAGACTGAGAAACCAGAGTAAGGGTTTCTCCTGCAACCCGTTCCCTTTGTGCTGGATGAACGAACGTCTCTCCACAAGCTCAGTTCTGAGAGAAAATTGTGTGTGAAAGCCGTCCTTCACCTAGCTTGAAGGGAACACAAAGTTTCTTTTCAGTTGCAAACTCCACTCCATACATATATATGGGTAGGTACAAGGTCCAACTCGGTTTTACAGTGACAACTGCAGGAAAATCATAGCGGTACTAAGAAACAGACTGAGAAACCACAGTATGTGTTTCTCCTGCAACCCGTTCCCTTTGTGCTACATGAAAGAACGTCTCTCCATATGCTCAGTTGTGAGAGATAACTGTGTGTGGAAGCCTTACTTCACCTAGCTTGAAGGGAACACAAAGTTTCTTTTCAGTTGCAAACTCCACTCCATACATATATAAGGGGAGGTACAAGCTCCAACTCGGTTTTACAGTGACAACTGCCAGAACTTCAAACCGGCACTAGGAAACAGACTGAGAAACCACAGAAAGTGTTTCTCCTGCAACCCGTTCCCTTTGTGCTGGATGAACGAACGTCTCTCCACATGCTCAGTTCTGAGAGATAAGGGAGTGTGAAAGCCGTCCTTCCCCTAGCTTGAAGGGAACACAAAGTTTCTTTTCAGTTGCAAACTCCACTCCATACATATATATGGGGAGGTAAAAGCACCAACTCGGTTTTACAGTGAAAACGGCAGGCACATCAAAACGGCATTAGGAAACAGACTGAGAAACCAGAGTAAGGGTTTCTCCTGCAACCCGTTCCCTTTGTGCTGGATGAACGAACGTCTCTCCACATGCTCAGTTCTGAGAGATAAGTGTGTGTGAAAGCCGTCCTTCACCTAGCTTGAAGGGAACACAAAGTTTTTTTCAGTGGCAAAATCCACTCCATCCATATATATGGGGAGGTACAACCTGCAACTCGGTTTTACAGTGAAAACGGCAGGCACTTCAAACCGGCACTAGGAAACAGACTGAGAAACCAGAGTAAGGGTTTCTCCTGCAGCCCGTTCCCTTTGTGCTGGATGAACGAACGTCTCTCCACATGCTCAGTTCTGAGAGATAAGTGTGTGTGAAAGCCGTCCTTCACCTAGCTTGAAGGGAACACAAAGTTCCTTTTCAGTTGCAAACTCCATTCCATACATATATATGGGGAGGTAGAAGCTGAAACTAGGTTTTACAGTGAAAACTGCAGGCACTTAAAACCGGCACTAAGAAAAAGACTGAGAAACCAGAGTAAGGGTTTCTCCTTCAACCCGTTCCCTTTGTGCTGGATGAACGAACGTCTCTCCACAAGCTCAGTTCTGAGAGAAAATTGTGTGTGAAAGCCGTCCTTCACCTAGCTTGAAGGGAACACAAAGTTTCTTTTCAGTTGCAAACTCCACTCCATACATATATAAGGGGAGGTACAAGCTCCAACTCGGTTTTACAGTGACAACTGCCGGAACTTCAAACCGGCACTAGGAAACAGACTGAGAAACCACAGAATGTGTTTCTCCTGCAACCCGTTCCCTTTGTGCTGGATGAATGAATGTCTCTCCACATGCTCAGTTCTGAGAGATAAGTGTGTGTGAAAGCCGTCCTTCACCTAGCTTGAAGGGAACACAAAGTTTTTTTCAGTGGCAAAATCCACTCCATCCATATATATGGGGAGGTACAAGCCCCAACTCGGTTTTACAGTGAAAACGGCAGGCACTTCAAACCGGCACTAGGAAACAGACTGAGAAACCAGAGTAAGGGTTTCTCCTGCAACCCGTTCCCTTTGTGCTGGATGAACGAATGTCTCTCCACGTGCTCAGTTCTGAGAGATAAGTGTGTGTGAAAGCCGTCCTTCACCTAGCTTGAAGGGAACACAAAGTTTCTTTTCAGTGGCAAACTCCACTCCATACATATATATGGGGAGGTACAAGCTCCAACTCGGTTTTACAGTGAAAACGGCAGGCACTTCAAACCGGCATTAGGAAACAGACTGAGAAACCAGAGTAAGGGTTTCTCCTGCAACCCGTTCCCTTTGTGCTGGATGAACGAACGTCTCTCCACATGCTCAGTTCTGAGAGATAAGTGTGTGTGAAAGCCGTCCTTCACCTAGCTTGAAGGGAACAAAAAGTTTCTTTTCATTGGCAAACTTCACTCCATACATATATATGGGGAGGAACAAGCTGCAACTCGGTTTTACAGTGAAAACGGCAGGCACTTCAAACCGGCACTAGGAAACAGACTGAGAAACCAGAGTAAGGGTTTCTCCTGCAACCCGTTCCCTTTGTGCTGGATGAACGAACGTCTCTCCACATGCTCAGTTCTCAGAGATAAGTGTGTGTGAAAGCCGTCCTTCACCTAGCTTGAAGGGAACACAAAGTTTCTTTTCAGTGGCAAACTCCACTCAATACATATATATGGGGAGGTAGAAGCTGCAACTCGGTTTTACAGTGAAAACGGCAGGCACTTCAAACCGGCACTAGGAAACAGACTGAGAAACCAGAGTAAGGGATTCTCATGCAACCTGTTCCCTTTGTGCTGGATGAACGAACGTCTCTCCACATGCTCAGTTCTGAGAGATAAGTGTGTGTGAAAGCCGTACTTCACCTAGCTTGAAGGGAACACAAAGTTTTTTTCAGTGGCAAAATCCACTCCATCCATATATATGGGGAGGTACAAGCTCCAACTCGGTTTTACAGTGAAAACGGCAGGCACTTCAAACCGGCACTAGGAAACAGACTGAGAAACCAGAGTAAGGGTTTCTCCTGCAACCCGTTCCCTTTGTGCTAGATGAACGAATGTCTCTCCACGTGCTCAGTTCTGAGAGATAAGTGTGTGTGAAAGCCGTCCTTCACCTAGCTTGAAGGGAACACAAAGTTTCTTTTCAGTGGCAAACTCCACTCCATACATATATATGGGTAGGTACAAGGTCCAACTCGGTTTTACAGTGACAACTGCAGGAAAATCATAGCGGTACTAAGAAACAGACTGAGAAACCACAGTATGTGTTTCTCCTGCAACCCGTTCCCTTTGTGCTACATGAAAGAACGTCTCTCCATATGCTCAGTTGTGAGAGATAACTGTGTGTGGAAGCCTTACTTCACCTAGCTTGAAGGGAACACAAAGTTTCTTTTCAGTTGCAAACTCCACTCCATACATATATAAGGGGAGGTACAAGCTCCAACTCGGTTTTACAGTGACAACTGCCAGAACTTCAAACCGGCACTAGGAAACAGACTGAGAAACCACAGAAAGTGTTTCTCCTGCAACCCGTTCCCTTTGTGCTGGATGAACGAACGTCTCTCCACATGCTCAGTTCTGAGAGATAAGGGAGTGTGAAAGCCGTCCTTCCCCTAGCTTGAAGGGAACACAAAGTTTCTTTTCAGTTGCAAACTCCACTCCATACATATATATGGGGAGGTAAAAGCACCAACTCGGTTTTACAGTGAAAACGGCAGGCACATCAAAACGGCATTAGGAAACAGACTGAGAAACCAGAGTAAGGGTTTCTCCTGCAACCCGTTCCCTTTGTGCTGGATGAACGAACGTCTCTCCACATGCTCAGTTCTCAGAGATAAGTGTGTGTGAAAGCCGTCCTTCACCTAGCTTGAAGGGAACACAAAGTTTTTTTCAGTGGCAAAATCCACTCCATCCATATATATGGGGAGGTACAACCTGCAACTCGGTTTTACAGTGAAAACGGCAGGCACTTCAAACCGGCACTAGGAAACAGACTGAGAAACCAGAGTAAGGGTTTCTCCTGCAGCCCGTTCCCTTTGTGCTGGATGAACGAACGTCTCTCCACATGCTCAGTTCTGAGAGATAAGTGTGTGTGAAAGCCGTCCTTCACCTAGCTTGAAGGGAACACAAAGTTCCTTTTCAGTTGCAAACTCCATTCCATAAATATATATGGGGAGGTAGAAGCTGAAACTAGGTTTTACAGTGAAAACTGCAGGCACTTAAAACCGGCACTAAGAAAAAGACTGAGAAACCAGAGTAAGGGTTTCTCCTTCAACCCGTTCCCTTTGTGCTGGATGAACGAACGTCTCTCCACAAGCTCAGTTCTGAGAGAAAATTGTGTGTGAAAGCCGTCCTTCACCTAGCTTGAAGGGAACACAAAGTTTCTTTTCAGTTGCAAACTCCACTCCATACATATATAAGGGGAGGTACAAGCTCCAACTCGGTTTTACAGTGACAACTGCCGGAACTTCAAACCGGCACTAGGAAACAGACTGAGAAACCACAGAATGTGTTTCTCCTGCAACCCGTTCCCTTTGTGCTGGATGAATGAATGTCTCTCCACATGCTCAGTTCTGAGAGATAAGTGTGTGTGAAAGCCGTCCTTCACCTAGCTTGAAGGGAACACAAAGTTTTTTTCAGTGGCAAAATCCACTCCATCCATATATATGGGGAGGTACAAGCCCCAACTCGGTTTTACAGTGAAAACGGCAGGCACTTCAAACCGGCACTAGGAAACAGACTGAGAAACCAGAGTAAGGGTTTCTCCTGCAACCCGTTCCCTTTGTGCTGGATGAACGAATGTCTCTCCACGTGCTCAGTTCTGAGAGATAAGTGTGTGTGAAAGCCGTCCTTCACCTAGCTTGAAGGGAACACAAAGTTTCTTTTCAGTGGCAAACTCCACTCCATACATATATATGGGGAGGTACAAGCTCCAACTCGGTTTTACAGTGAAAACGGCAGGCACTTCAAACCGGCATTAGGAAACAGACTGAGAAACCAGAGTAAGGGTTTCTCCTGCAACCCGTTCCCTTTGTGCTGGATGAACGAACGTCTCTCCACATGCTCAGTTCTGAGAGATAAGTGTGTGTGAAAGCCGTCCTTCACCTAGCTTGAAGGGAACAAAAAGTTTCTTTTCATTGGCAAACTTCACTCCATACATATATATGGGGAGGAACAAGCTGCAACTCGGTTTTACAGTGAAAACGGCAGGCACTTCAAACCGGCACTAGGAAACAGACTGAGAAACCAGAGTAAGGGTTTCTCCTGCAACCCGTTCCCTTTGTGCTGGATGAACGAACGTCTCTCCACATGCTCAGTTCTCAGAGATAAGTGTGTGTGAAAGCCGTCCTTCACCTAGCTTGAAGGGAACACAAAGTTTCTTTTCAGTGGCAAACTCCACTCAATACATATATATGGGGAGGTAGAAGCTGCAACTCGGTTTTACAGTGAAAACGGCAGGCACTTCAAACCGGCACTAGGAAACAGACTGAGAAACCAGAGTAAGGGATTCTCATGCAACCTGTTCCCTTTGTGCTGGATGAACGAACGTCTCTCCACATGCTCAGTTCTGAGAGATAAGTGTGTGTGAAAGCCGTACTTCACCTAGCTTGAAGGGAACACAAAGTTTTTTTCAGTGGCAAAATCCACTCCATCCATATATATGGGGAGGTACAAGCTCCAACTCGGTTTTACAGTGAAAACGGCAGGCACTTCAAACCGGCACTAGGAAACAGACTGAGAAACCAGAGTAAGGGTTTCTCCTGCAACCCGTTCCCTTTGTGCTAGATGAACGAATGTCTCTCCACGTGCTCAGTTCTGAGAGATAAGTGTGTGTGAAAGCCGTCCTTCACCTAGCTTGAAGGGAACACAAAGTTTCTTTTCAGTGGCAAACTCCACTCCATACATATATATGGGGTGGTACAAGCTCCAACTCGGTTTTACAGTGAAAACGGCAGGCACTTCAAACCGGTACTAGGAAACAGACTGAGAAACCAGAGTAAGGGTTTCTCCTGCAACCCGTTCCCTTTGTGCTGGATGAACGAACGTCTCTCCACATGCTCAGTTCTGAGAGATAAGGGAGTGTGAAAGCCGTCCTTCCCCTAGCTTGAAGGGAACACAAAGTTTCTTTTCAGTTGCAAACTCCACTCCATACATATATATGGGGAGGTAAAAGCACCAACTCGGTTTTACAGTGAAAACAGCAGGCACATCAAAACGGCATTAGGAAACAGACTGAGAAACCAGAGTAAGGGTTTCTCCTGCAACCCGTTCCCTTTGTGCTGGATGAATGAATGTCTCTCCACATGCTCAGTTCTGAGAGATAAGTGTGTGTGAAAGCCGTCCTTCACCTAGCTTGAAGGGAACACAAAGTTTTTTTCAGTGGCAAAATCCACTCCATCCATATATATGGGGAGGTACAAGCTCCAACTCGGTTTTACAGTGAAAACGGCAGGCACTTCAAACCGGCACTAGGAAACAGACTGAGAAACCAGAGTAAGGGTTTCTCCTGCAACCCGTTCCCTTTGTGCTGGATGAACGAATGTCTCTCCACGTGCTCAGTTCTGAGAGAAAAGTGTGTGTGAAAGCCGTCCTTCACCTAGCTTGAAGGGAACACAAAGTTTCTTTTCAGTGGCAAACTCCACTCCATACATATATATGGGGAGGTACAAGCTCCAACTCGGTTTTACAGTGAAAACGGCAGGCACTTCAAACCGGCATTAGGAAACAGACTGAGAAACCAGAGTAAGGGTTTCTCCTGCAACCCGTTCCCTTTGTGCTGGATGAACGAACGTCTCTCCACATGCTCAGTTCTGAGAGATAAGTGTGTGTGAAAGCCGTCCTTCACCTAGCTTGAAGGGAACAAAAAGTTTCTTTTCATTGGCAAACTTCACTCCATACATATATATGGGGAGGAACAAGCTGCAACTCGGTTTTACAGTGAAAACGGCAGGCACTTCAAACCGGCACTAGGAAACAGACTGAGAAACCAGAGTAAGGGTTTCACCTGCAACCCGTTCCCTTTGTGCTGGATGAACGAACGTCTCTCCACATGCTCAGTTCTGAGAGATAAGTGTGTGTGAAAGCCGTCCTTCACCTAGCTTGAAGGGAACACAGTTTCTTTTCAGTGGCAAACTCCACTCCATACATATATATGGGGAGGTACAAGATCCAACTCGGTTTTACAGTGAAAACGGCAGGCACTTCAAACCGGCATTAGGAAACAGACTGAGAAACCAGAGTAAGGGTTTCTCCTGCAACCCGTTCCCTTTGTGCTGGATGAACGAACGTCTCTCCACATGCTCAGTTCTGAGAGATAAGTGTGTGTGAAAGCCGTCCTTCACCTAGCTTGAAGGGAACACAAAGTTTCTTTTCAGTGGCAAACACCACTCCATAAATATATATGGGGAGGAACAAGCTGCAACTCGGTTTTACAATGAAAACGGCAGGCACTTCAAACCGGCACTAGGAAACAGACTGAGAAACCCGAGTAAGGGTTTCTCCTGCAACCCGTTCCATTTGTGCTGGATGAACGAACGTCTCTCCACATGCTCAGTTCTGAGAGATAAGTGTGTGTGAAAGCCGTCCTTCACCTAGCTTGAAGGGAACACAAAGTTTCTTTTCAGTGGCAAACTCCACTCCATACATATATATGGGGAGGAACAAGCTGCAACTCGGTTTTACAGTGAAAACGGCAGGCACTTCAAACCGGCACTAGGAAACAGACTGAGAAACCAGAGTAAGGGTTTCTCCTGCAACCCGTTCCCTTTGTGCTGGATGAACGAACGTCTCTCCACATGCTCAGTTCTGAGAGATAAGTGTGTGTGAAAGCCGTCCTTCACCTAGCTTGAAGGGAACACAAAGTTTCTTTTCAATGGCAAACTCCACTCCATACATATATATGGGGAGGTAAAAGCTCCAACTCGTTTTTACAGTGAAAACGGCAGGCACTTCAAACCGGCACTAGGAAACAGACTGAGAAACCAGAGTAAGGGTTTCTCCTGCAACCCGTTCCCTTTGTGCTGGATGAACGAACGTCTCTCCACATGCTCAGTTCTGAGAGATAAGTGTGTGTGAAAGCCGTCCTTCACCTAGCTTGAAGGGAACACAAAGTTTCTTTTCAGTGGCAAACACCACTCCATAAATTTATATGGGGAGGTACAAGCTCCAACTCGGTTTTACAGTGAAAACGGCAGGCACTTCAAACCGGCACTAGGAAACAGACTGAGAAACAAGAGTAAGGGTTTCTCCTGCAACCCGTTCCCTTTGTGCTGGATGAACGAACGTCTCTCCACATGCTCAGTTCTGAGAGATAAGTGTGTGTGAAAGCCGTCTTTCACCTAGCTTGAAGGGAACACAAAGTTTCTTTTCAGTGGCAAACTCCACTCCATACATATATATGGGGAGGAACAAGCTGTAACTCGGTTTTACAGTGAAAACGGCAGGCACTTCAAACCGGCACTAGGAAACAGACTGAGAAACCAGAGTAAGGGTTTCTCCTGCAACCCGTTCCCTTTGTGCTGGATGAACGAACGTCTCTCCACATGCTCAGTTCTGAGAGATAAGTGTGTGTGAAAGCCGTCCTTCACCTAGCTTGAAGGGAACACAAAGTTTCTTTTCAGTGGCAAACTCCACTCCATACATATATATGGGTAGGAACAAGCTGCAACTCGGTTTTACAGTGAAAACGGCAGGCACTTCAAACCGGCACTAGGAAACAGACTGAGAAACCAGAGTAAGGGTTTCTCCTGCAACCCGTTCCCTTTGTGCTGGATGAACGAACGTGTCTCCACATGCTCAGTTCTGAGAGATACGTGTGTGTGAAAGCCGTCCTTCACCTAGCTTGAAGGGAACACAAGTTTCTTTTCAGTGGCAAACTCCACTCCATACATATATATGGGGAGGTACAAGCTGCAACTCGGTTTTACAGTGAAAACGGCAGGCACTTCAAACCGGCACTAGGAAACACACTGCGAAACCAGAGTAAGAATTTCTCCTGCAACCCGTTCCCTTTGTTCTGGATGAACGAACGTCTCTCCACATGCTCAGTTCTGAGAGATAAGTGTGTGTGAAAGCCGTCCTTCACCTAGCTTGAATGGAACACATAGTTTCTTTCCAGTGGCAAACTCCACTCCATATATATATATGGGGTGGTACAAGCTCCAACTCGGTTTTACAGTGAAAACGGCAGGCACTTCAAACCGGCATTAGGAAACAGACTGAGAAACCAAAGTAAGGGTTTCTCCTGCAACCCGTTCCCTTTGTGCTGGATGAACGAACGTCTCTCCACATGCTCAGTTCTGAGAGTCATTTGTGTGTGAAAGCCGTCCTTCACCTAGCTTGAAGGGAACACAAAGTTTCTTTTCAGTGGCAAAATCCACTCCATACATATATATGGGGAGGTACAAGCTCCAACTCGATTTTACAGTGAAAACGGCAGGCACTTCAAACCGGCACTAGGAAACAGACTGAGAAACCAGAGTAAGGGTTTCTCCTGCAACCCGCTCCCTTTGTGCTGGATGAACGAACGTCTCTCCACATGCTCAGTTCTGAGAGATAAGTGTGTGTGAAAGCCGTCCTTCACCTAGCTTGAAGGGAACACAAAGTTTCTTTTCAGTGGCAAACTCCACTCCATACATATATATGCGGAGGTAAAAGTTGCAACTCGGTTTTACAGTGAAAACGGCAGGCACTTCCAACCGGCACTAAGAAACAGACTGAGAAACCAGTGTAAGGGTTTCTCCTGCAACCCGTTCCCTTTGTGCTGGATGAACGAACGTCTATCCACATGCTCAGTTCTGAGAGATAAATGTGTGTGAAAACCGTCCTTCACCTAGCTTGTAGGGAACACAAAGTTCCTTTTCAGTTGCAAACTCCACTCCATACATATATATGGGTAGGTACAAGGTCCAACTCGGTTTTACAGTGACAACTGCAGGAAAATCATAGCGGTACTAAGAAACAGACTGAGAAACCACAGTATGTGTTTCTCCGGCAACCCGTTCCCTTTGTGCTACATGAAAGAACGTCTCTCCATATGCTCAGTTGTGAGAGATAACTGTGTGTGGATGCCTTCCTTCACCTAGCTTGAAGGGAACACAAAGTTTCTTTTCAGTTGCAAACTCCACTCCATACATATATAAGGGGAGGTACAAGCTCCAACTCGGTTTTACAGTGACAACTGCCGGAACTTCAAACCGGCACTAGGAAACAGACTGAGAAACCACAGAAAGTGTTTCTCCTGCAACCCGTTCCCTTTGTGCTGGATGAACGAACGTCTCTCCACATGCTCAGTTCTGAGAGATAAGGGAGTGTGAAAGCCGTCCTTCCCCTAGCTTGAAGGGAACACAAAGTTTCTTTTTAGTTGCAAACTCCACTCCATACATATATATGGGGAGGTAAAAGCACCAACTCGGTTTTACAGTGAAAACGGCAGGCACATCAAAACGGCATTAGGAAACAGACTGAGAAGCCAGAGTAAGGGTTTCTCCTGCAACCCGTTCCCTTTGTGCTGGATGAACGAACGTCTCTCCACATGCTCAGTTCTGAGAGATAAGTGTGTGTGAAAGCCGTCCTTCACCTAGCTTAAAGGGAACAAAAAGTTTCTTTTCAGTGGCAAACTCCAATCCATACATATATATGGGGAGGAACAAGCTGCAACTCGGTTTTACAGTGAAAACGGCATGCACATCAAACCGGCACTAGGAAACAGACTGAGAAACCAGAGTAAGGGTTTCTCCTGCAACCCGTTCCCTTTGTGCTGGATGAACGAACGTCTCTCCACATGCTCAGTTCTGAGAGTTAAGTGTGTGTGAAAGCCGTCCTTCACCTAGCTTGAAGGGAACACAAAGTTTCTTTTCAGTTGCAAACTCCACTCCATACATATATATGGGGAGGTACAAGCTCCAACTCGGTTTTACAGTGAAAACGGCAGGCACTTCAAACCGGCACTAGGAAACAGACTGAGAAACCAGAGTAAGGGTTTCTCCTGCAACCCGTTCCATTTGTGCTGGATGAACGAACGTCTCTCCACATGCTCAGTTCTGAGAGATAAGTGTGTGTGAAAGCCGTCCTTCACCTAGCTTGAAGGGAACACAAAGTTTCTTTTCAGTGGCAAACTCCACTCCATCCATATATATGGGGAGGTACAAGCTCCAAATCGGTTTTACAGTGAAAACGGCAGGCACTTCAAACCGGCACTAGGAAACAGACTGAGAAACCAGAGTAAGGGTTTCTCCTGCAACCCGTTCCCTTTGTGCTGGATGAACGAACGTCTCTCCACATGCTCAGTTCTGAGAGATAAGTGTGTGTGAAAGCCGTCCTTCACCTAGCTTGAAGGGAACACAAAGTTTCTTTTCAGTGGCAAACTCCACTCCATACATATATATGGGGAGGTACAAGCTCCAACTCGGTTTTACAGTGAAAACGGCAGGCACTTCAAACCGGCACTAGGAAACAGACTGAGAAACAAGAGTAAGGGTTTCTCCTGCAACCCGTTCCCTTTGTGCTGGATGAACGAACGTCTCTCCACATGCTCAGTTCTGAGAGATAAGTGTGTGTGAAAGCCGTCCTTCACCTAGCTTGAAGGGAACACAAAGTTTCTTTTCAGTGGCAAACTCCACTCCATACATATATATGGGGAGGTAGAAGCTGCAACACGGTTTTACAGTGAAAACGGTAGGCACTTCAAACCGGCACTGGAAAACAGTCTGAGAAACCAGAGTAAGGATTTCTCCTGCAGACCGTTCCGTTTGTGCTGGATGAAAGAACGTCTCTCCACATGCTCAGTTCTGAGAGATAAGTGTGTGTGAAAGCCGTCCTTCACCTAGCTTGAAGGGAACACAAAGTTTCTTTTCAGTTGCAAACTGCACTCCATACATATATATGGGGAGGTACAAGTTCCAACTCGGTTCTACAGTGAAAACGGCAGGCATTTCAAACCGGCACTAGGAAACAGACTGAGAAACCAGAGTAAGGGTTTCTCCTGCAACCCTTTCCCTTTGTGCTGGATGAACGAACGTCTCTCCACGTGCTCAGTTCTGAGAGATAAGTGTGTGTGAAAGTCGTCCTTCACCTAGCTTGAAGGGAACAAAAAGTTTCTTTTCAGTTGCAAACTCCACTCCATAGATATATATGGGGAGGTAGAAGCTGAATCTAGGTTTTACAGTGAAAACTGCAGGCACTTAAAACCGGCACTAAGAAAAAGACTGAGAAACCAGAGTAAGGGTTTCTCCTGCAACCCGTTCCCTTTGTGCTGGATGAACCAACGTCTCTCCACAAGCTCAGTTCTGAGAGAAAAGTGTGTGTGAAAGCCGTCCTTCACCTAGCTTGAAGGGAACACAAAGTTTCTTTTCAGTGGCAAACTCCACTCCATACATATATATGGGTAGGTACAAGGTCCAACTCGGTTTTACAGTGACAACTGCAGGAAAATCATAGCGGTACTAAGAAACAGACTGAGAAACCACAGTATGTGTTTCTCCGGCAACCCGTTCCCTTTGTGCTACATGAAAGAACGTCTCTCCATATGCTCAGTTGTGAGAGATAACTGTGTGTGGATGCCTTCCTTCACCTAGCTTGAAGGGAACACAAAGTTTCTTTTCAGTTGCAAACTCCACTCCATACATATATAAGGGGAGGTACAAGCTCCAACTCGGTTTTACAGTGACAACTGCCAGAACTTCAAACCGGCACTAGGAAACAGACTGAGAAACCACAGAAAGTGTTTCTCCTGCAACCCGTTCCCTTTGTGCTGGATGAACGAACGTCTCTCCACATGCTCAGTTCTGAGAGATATGGGAGTGTGAAAGCCGTCCTTCCCCTAGCTTGAAGGGAACACAAAGTTTCTTTTTAGTTGCAAACTCCACTCCATACATATATATGGGGAGGTAAAAGCACCAACTCGGTTTTACAGTGAAAACGGCAGGCACATCAAAACGGCACTAGGAAACAGACTGAGAAGCCAGAGTAAGGGTTTCTCCTGCAACCCGTTCCCTTTGTGCTGGATGAACGAACGTCTCTCCACATGCTCAGTTCTGAGAGATAAGTGTGTGTGAAAGCCGTCCTTCACCTAGCTTGAAGGGAACACAAAGTTTTTTTCAGTGGCAAACTCCACTCCATCCATATATATGGGGAGGTACAAACTCCAACTCGGTTTTACAGTGAAAACGGCAGGCACTTCAAACCGGCACTAGGAAACAGACTGAGAAACCAGAGTAAGGGTTTCTCCTGCAACCCGTTCCCTTTGTGCTGGATGAACGAACGTCTCTCCACATGCTCAGTTCTGAGAGATAAGTGTGTGTGAAAGCCGTCCTTCACCTAGCTTAAAGGGAACACAAAGTTTCTTTTCAGTGGCAAACTCCAATCCATACATATATATGGGGAGGAACAAGCTGCAACTCGGTTTTACAGTGAAAACGGCAGGCACATCAAACCGGCACTAGGAAACAGACTGAGAAACCAGAGTAAGGGTTTCTCCTGCAACCCGTTCCCTTTGTGCTGGATGAACGAACGTCTCTCCACATGCTCAGTTCTGAGAGTTAAGTGTGTGTGAAAGCCGTCCTTCACCTAGCTTGAAGGGAACACAAAGTTTCTTTTCAGTGGCAAACTCCACTCCATACATATATATGGGGAGGTACAAGCTGCAACTCGGTTTTACAGTGAAAACGGCAGGCACTTCAAACCGGCACTAGGAAACAGACTGAGAAACCAGAGTAAGGGTTTCTCCTGCAACCCGTTCCCTTTGTGCTGGATGAACGAACGTCTCTCCACATGCTCAGTTCTGAGAGATAAGTGTGTGTGAAAGCCGTCCTTCACCTAGCTTGAAGGGAACACAAAGTTTCTTTTCAGTGGCAAACTCCACTCCATCCATATATATGGGGAGGTACAAGCTCCAAATCGGTTTTACAGTGAAAACGGCAGGCACTTCAAACCGGCACTAGGAAACAGACTGAGAAACCAGAGTAAGGGTTTCTCCTGCAACCCGTTCCCTTTGTGCTGGATGAACGAACGTCTCTCCACATGCTCAGTTCTGAGAGATAAGTGTGTGTGAAAGCCGTCCTTCACCTAGCTTGAAGGGAACACAAAGTTTCTTTTCAGTGGCAAACTCCACTCCATACATATATATGGGGTGGTACAAGCTCCAACTCGGTTTTACAGTGAAAACGGCAGGCACTTCAAACCGGCACTAGGAAGCAGACTGAGAAACCAGAGTAAGGGTTTCTCCTGCAACCCGTTCCCTTTTTGCTGGATGAACGAACGTCTCTCCACATGCTCAGTTCTGAGAGATAAGTGTGTGTGAAAGCCGTCCTTCACCTAGCTTGAAGGGAACACAAAGTTTCTTTTCACTGGCAAACTCCACTCCATACATATATATGGGGAGGTACAAGCTCCAACTCGGTTTTACAGTGAAAACGGCAGGCACTTCAAACCGGCACTAGGAAACAGACTGAGAAACCAGAGTAAGGGTTTCTCCTGCAACCCGTTCCCTTTTTGCTGGATGAACGAACGTCTCTCCACATGCTCAGTTCTGAGAGATAAGTGTGTGTGAAAGCCGTCCTTCACCTAGCTTGAAGGGAACACAAAGTTTCTTTTCCGTTGCAAACTCCACTCCATAAATATATATGGGGGTCTAGAAGCTGTAACTCGGTTTTACGTGAAAAGGGCAGGCACTTCAATCCGGCACTAGGAAACAGACTGAGAAACCAGAGTTAGGGTTTCTCCTTCAACCCGTTCCCTTTGTGCTGGATGAACGAACGTCTCTCCACATGCTCAGTTCTGAGAGATAAGTGTGTGTGAAAGCCGTCCTTCACCTAGCTTGAAGGGAACACAAAGTTTCTTTTCAGTGGCAAACTCCACTCCATACATATATATGGGGAGGTAGAAGCTGCAACACGGTTTTACAGTGAAAACGGTAGGCACTTCAAACCGGCACTGGAAAACAGTCTGAGAAACCAGAGTAAGGATTTCTCCTGCAGACCGTTCCGTTTGTGCTGGATGAAAGAACGTCTCTCCACATGCTCAGTTCTGAGAGATAAGTGTGTGTGAAAGCCGTCCTTCACCTAGCTTGAAGGGAACACAAAGTTTCTTTTCAGTTGCAAACTGCACTCCATACATATATATGGGGAGGTACAAGTTCCAACTCGGTTCTTCAGTGAAAACGGCAGGCACTTCAAACCGGCACTAGGAAACAGACTGAGAATCCAGAGTAAGGGTTTCTCCTGCAACCCGTTCCCTTTGTGCTGGATGAACGAACGTCTCTCCACGTGCTCAGTTCTGAGAGAAAAGTGTGTGTGAAAGCCGTCCTTCACCTAGCTTGAAGGGAACACAAAGTTTCTTTTCAGTGGCAAACTCCACTCCATACATATATATGGGTAGGTACAAGGTCCAACTCGGTTTTACAGTGACAACTGCAGGAAAATCATAGCGGTACTAAGAAACAGACTGAGAAACCACAGTATGTGTTTCTCCGGCAACCCGTTCCCTTTGTGCTACATGAAAGAACGTCTCTCCATATGCTCAGTTGTGAGAGATAAGTGTGTGTGAAAGCCGTCCTTCACCTAGCTTGAAGGGAACACAAAGTTTCTTTTCAGTGGCAAACTCCACTCCATACATATATATGGGGAGGTACAAGCTCCAACTCGGTTTTACAGTGAAAACGGCAGGCACTTCAAACCGGCACTAGGAAACAGACTGAGAAACCAGAGTAAGGGTTTCTCCTGCAACCCGTTCCCTTTGTGCTGGATGAACGAACGTCTCTCCACATGCTCAGTTCTGAGAGATAAGTGTGTGTGAAAGCCGTCCTTCACCTAGCTTGAAGGAAACACAAAGTTTTTTTCAGTGGCAAAATCCACTCCATCCATATATATGGGGAGGTACAAGCTCCAACTCGGTTTTACAGTGAAAACGGCAGGCACTTCAAACCGGCATTAGGAAACAGACTGAGAAACCAGAGTAAGGGTTTCTCCTGCAACCCGATCCCTTTGTGCTGGATGAACGAACGTCTCTCCACATGCTCAGTTCTGAGAGATAAGTGTGTGTGAAAGCCGTCCTTCACCTAGCTTGAAGGGAACAAAAAGTTTCTTTTCAGTGGCAAACTTCACTCCATACATATACATGGGGAGGAACAAGCTGCAACTCGGTTTTACAGTGAAAACGGCAGGCACTTCAAACCGGCACTAGGAAACAGACTGAGAAACCAGAGTAAGGGTTTCTCCTGCAACCCGTTCCCTTTGTGCTGGATGAACGAACGTCTCTCCACATGCTCAGTTCTGAGAGTTAAGTGTGTGTGAAAGCCGTCCTTCACCTAGCTTGAAGGGAACACAAAGTTTCTTTTCAGTGGCAAACTCCACTCCATACATATATATGGGGAGGTACAAGCTCCAACTCGGTTTTACAGTGAAAACGGCAGGCACTTCAAACCGGCACTAGGAAACAGACTGAGAAACCAGAGTAAGGGTTTCTCCTGCAACCCGTTCCCTTTGTGCTGGATGAACGAACGTCTCTCCACATGCTCAGTTCTGAGAGATAAGTGTGTGTGAAAGCCGTCCTTCACCTAGCTTGAAGGGAACACAAAGTTTCTTTTCAGTGGCAAACTCCACTCCATACATATATATGGGTAGGTACAAGGTCCAACTCGGTTTTACAGTGACAACTGCAGGAAAATCATAGCGGTACTAAGAAACAGACTGAGAAACCACAGTATGTGTTTCTCCGGCAACCCGTTCCCTTTGTGCTACATGAAAGAACGTCTCTCCATATGCTCAGTTGTGAGAGATAACTGTGTGTGGATGCCTTCCTTCACCTAGCTTGAAGGGAACACAAAGTTTCTTTTCAGTTGCAAACTCCACTCCATACATATATAAGGGGAGGTACAAGCTCCAACTCGGTTTTACAGTGACAACTGCCAGAACTTCAAACCGGCACTAGGAAACAGACTGAGAAACCACAGAAAGTGTTTCTCCTGCAACCCGTTCCCTTTGTGCTGGATGAACGAACGTCTCTCCACATGCTCAGTTCTGAGAGATATGGGAGTGTGAAAGCCGTCCTTCCCCTAGCTTGAAGGGAACACAAAGTTTCTTTTTAGTTGCAAACTCCACTCCATACATATATATGGGGAGGTAAAAGCACCAACTCGGTTTTACAGTGAAAACGGCAGGCACATCAAAACGGCACTAGGAAACAGACTGAGAAGCCAGAGTAAGGGTTTCTCCTGCAACCCGTTCCCTTTGTGCTGGATGAACGAACGTCTCTCCACATGCTCAGTTCTGAGAGATAAGTGTGTGTGAAAGCCGTCCTTCACCTAGCTTGAAGGGAACACAAAGTTTTTTTCAGTGGCAAACTCCACTCCATCCATATATATGGGGAGGTACAAACTCCAACTCGGTTTTACAGTGAAAACGGCAGGCACTTCAAACCGGCACTAGGAAACAGACTGAGAAACCAGAGTAAGGGTTTCTCCTGCAACCCGTTCCCTTTGTGCTGGATGAACGAACGTCTCTCCACATGCTCAGTTCTGAGAGATAAGTGTGTGTGAAAGCCGTCCTTCACCTAGCTTAAAGGGAACACAAAGTTTCTTTTCAGTGGCAAACTCCAATCCATACATATATATGGGGAGGAACAAGCTGCAACTCGGTTTTACAGTGAAAACGGCAGGCACATCAAACCGGCACTAGGAAACAGACTGAGAAACCAGAGTAAGGGTTTCTCCTGCAACCCGTTCCCTTTGTGCTGGATGAACGAACGTCTCTCCACATGCTCAGTTCTGAGAGTTAAGTGTGTGTGAAAGCCGTCCTTCACCTAGCTTGAAGGGAACACAAAGTTTCTTTTCAGTGGCAAACTCCACTCCATACATATATATGGGGAGGTACAAGCTGCAACTCGGTTTTACAGTGAAAACGGCAGGCACTTCAAACCGGCACTAGGAAACAGACTGAGAAACCAGAGTAAGGGTTTCTCCTGCAACCCGTTCCCTTTGTGCTGGATGAACGAACGTCTCTCCACATGCTCAGTTCTGAGAGATAAGTGTGTGTGAAAGCCGTCCTTCACCTAGCTTGAAGGGAACACAAAGTTTCTTTTCAGTGGCAAACTCCACTCCATCCATATATATGGGGAGGTACAAGCTCCAAATCGGTTTTACAGTGAAAACGGCAGGCACTTCAAACCGGCACTAGGAAACAGACTGAGAAACCAGAGTAAGGGTTTCTCCTGCAACCCGTTCCCTTTGTGCTGGATGAACGAACGTCTCTCCACATGCTCAGTTCTGAGAGATAAGTGTGTGTGAAAGCCGTCCTTCACCTAGCTTGAAGGGAACACAAAGTTTCTTTTCAGTGGCAAACTCCACTCCATACATATATATGGGGTGGTACAAGCTCCAACTCGGTTTTACAGTGAAAACGGCAGGCACTTCAAACCGGCACTAGGAAGCAGACTGAGAAACCAGAGTAAGGGTTTCTCCTGCAACCCGTTCCCTTTTTGCTGGATGAACGAACGTCTCTCCACATGCTCAGTTCTGAGAGATAAGTGTGTGTGAAAGCCGTCCTTCACCTAGCTTGAAGGGAACACAAAGTTTCTTTTCACTGGCAAACTCCACTCCATACATATATATGGGGAGGTACAAGCTCCAACTCGGTTTTACAGTGAAAACGGCAGGCACTTCAAACCGGCACTAGGAAACAGACTGAGAAACCAGAGTAAGGGTTTCTCCTGCAACCCGTTCCCTTTTTGCTGGATGAACGAACGTCTCTCCACATGCTCAGTTCTGAGAGATAAGTGTGTGTGAAAGCCGTCCTTCACCTAGCTTGAAGGGAACACAAAGTTTCTTTTCCGTTGCAAACTCCACTCCATAAATATATATGGGGGTCTAGAAGCTGTAACTCGGTTTTACGTGAAAAGGGCAGGCACTTCAATCCGGCACTAGGAAACAGACTGAGAAACCAGAGTTAGGGTTTCTCCTTCAACCCGTTCCCTTTGTGCTGGATGAACGAACGTCTCTCCACATGCTCAGTTCTGAGAGATAAGTGTGTGTGAAAGCCGTCCTTCACCTAGCTTGAAGGGAACACAAAGTTTCTTTTCAGTGGCAAACTCCACTCCATACATATATATGGGGAGGTAGAAGCTGCAACACGGTTTTACAGTGAAAACGGTAGGCACTTCAAACCGGCACTGGAAAACAGTCTGAGAAACCAGAGTAAGGATTTCTCCTGCAGACCGTTCCGTTTGTGCTGGATGAAAGAACGTCTCTCCACATGCTCAGTTCTGAGAGATAAGTGTGTGTGAAAGCCGTCCTTCACCTAGCTTGAAGGGAACACAAAGTTTCTTTTCAGTTGCAAACTGCACTCCATACATATATATGGGGAGGTACAAGTTCCAACTCGGTTCTTCAGTGAAAACGGCAGGCACTTCAAACCGGCACTAGGAAACAGACTGAGAATCCAGAGTAAGGGTTTCTCCTGCAACCCGTTCCCTTTGTGCTGGATGAACGAACGTCTCTCCACGTGCTCAGTTCTGAGAGAAAAGTGTGTGTGAAAGCCGTCCTTCACCTAGCTTGAAGGGAACACAAAGTTTCTTTTCAGTGGCAAACTCCACTCCATACATATATATGGGTAGGTACAAGGTCCAACTCGGTTTTACAGTGACAACTGCAGGAAAATCATAGCGGTACTAAGAAACAGACTGAGAAACCACAGTATGTGTTTCTCCGGCAACCCGTTCCCTTTGTGCTACATGAAAGAACGTCTCTCCATATGCTCAGTTGTGAGAGATAAGTGTGTGTGAAAGCCGTCCTTCACCTAGCTTGAAGGGAACACAAAGTTTCTTTTCAGTGGCAAACTCCACTCCATACATATATATGGGGAGGTACAAGCTCCAACTCGGTTTTACAGTGAAAACGGCAGGCACTTCAAACCGGCACTAGGAAACAGACTGAGAAACCAGAGTAAGGGTTTCTCCTGCAACCCGTTCCCTTTGTGCTGGATGAACGAACGTCTCTCCACATGCTCAGTTCTGAGAGATAAGTGTGTGTGAAAGCCGTCCTTCACCTAGCTTGAAGGAAACACAAAGTTTTTTTCAGTGGCAAAATCCACTCCATCCATATATATGGGGAGGTACAAGCTCCAACTCGGTTTTACAGTGAAAACGGCAGGCACTTCAAACCGGCATTAGGAAACAGACTGAGAAACCAGAGTAAGGGTTTCTCCTGCAACCCGATCCCTTTGTGCTGGATGAACGAACGTCTCTCCACATGCTCAGTTCTGAGAGATAAGTGTGTGTGAAAGCCGTCCTTCACCTAGCTTGAAGGGAACAAAAAGTTTCTTTTCAGTGGCAAACTTCACTCCATACATATACATGGGGAGGAACAAGCTGCAACTCGGTTTTACAGTGAAAACGGCAGGCACTTCAAACCGGCACTAGGAAACAGACTGAGAAACCAGAGTAAGGGTTTCTCCTGCAACCCGTTCCCTTTGTGCTGGATGAACGAACGTCTCTCCACATGCTCAGTTCTGAGAGTTAAGTGTGTGTGAAAGCCGTCCTTCACCTAGCTTGAAGGGAACACAAAGTTTCTTTTCAGTGGCAAACTCCACTCCATACATATATATGGGGAGGTACAAGCTCCAACTCGGTTTTACAGTGAAAACGGCAGGCACTTCAAACCGGCACTAGGAAACAGACTGAGAAACCAGAGTAAGGGTTTCTCCTGCAACCCGTTCCCTTTGTGCTGGATGAACGAACGTCTCTCCACATGCTCAGTTCTGAGAGATAAGTGTGTGTGAAAGCCGTCCTTCACCTAGCTTGAAGGGAACACAAAGTTTCTTTTCAGTGGCAAACTCCACTCCATCCATATATATGGGGAGGTACAACCTCCAACTCGGTTTTACAGTGAAAACGGCAGGCACTTCAAACCGGCACTAGGAAACAGACTGAGAAACCAGAGTAAGGGTTTCTCCTGCAACCCGTTCCCTTTGTGCTGGATGAACGAACGTCTCTCCACATGCTCAGTTCTGAGAGATAAGTGTGTGTGAAAGCCGTCCTTCACCTAGCTTGAAGGGAACACAAAGTTTCTTTTCAGTGGGAAACTCCACTCCATACATATATATGGGGAGGTACAAGCTCCAACTCGGTTTTACAGTGAAAACGGCAGGCACTTCAAACCGGCACTAGGAAACAGACTGAGAAACCATAGTAAGGGTTTCTCCTGCAACCCGCTCCCTTTGTGCTGGATGAAAGAACGTCTCTCCACATGCTCAGTTCTGAGAGATAAGTGTGTGTGAAAGCCGTCCTTCACCTAGCTTGAAGGGAACACAAAGTTTCTTTTCAGTGGCAAACTCCACTCCATACATATATATGGGGAGGTACAAGCTCCAACTCGGTTTTACAGTGAAAACGGCAGGCACTTCAAACCGGCACTAGGAAACAGACTGAGAAACCAGAGTAAGGGTTTCTCCTGCAACCCGTTCCCTTTGTGCTGGATGAACGAACGTCTCTCCACATGCTCAGTTCTGAGAGATAAGTGTGTGTGAAAGCCGTCCTTCACCTAGCTTGAAGGGAACACAAAGTTTCTTTTCAGTGGCAAAATGCACTCCATCCATATATATGGGGAGGTACAAGCTCCAACTCGGTTTTACAGTGAAAACGGCAGGCACTTCAAACCGGCACTAGGAAACAGACTGAGAAACCAGAGTAAGGGTTTCTCCTGCAACCCGTTCCCTTTGTGCTGGATGAACGAATGTCTCTCCACGTGATCAGTTCTGAGAGATAAGTGTGTGTGAAAGCCGTCCTTCACCTAGCTTGAAGGGAACACAAAGTTTCTTTTCAGTGGCAAACTCCACTCCATCCATATATATGGGGAGGTACAAGCTCCAACTCGGTTTTACAGTGAAAACGGCAGGCACTTCAAACCGGCATTAGGAAACAGACTGAGAAACCAGAGTAAGGGTTTCTCCTGCAACCCGATCCCTTTGTGCTGGATGAACGAACGTCTCTCCACATGCTCAGTTCTGAGAGATAAGTGTGTGTGAAACCCGTCCTTCACCTAGCTTGAAGGGAACAAAAAGTTTCTTTTCAGTGGCAAACTTCACTCCATACATATACATGGGGAGGAACAAGCTGCAACTCGGTTTTACAGTGAAAACGGCAGGCACTTCAAACCGGCACTAGGAAACAGACTGAGAAACCAGAGTAAGGGTTTCTCCTGCAACCCGTTCCCTTTGTGCTGGATGAACGAACGTCTCTCCACATGCTCAGTTCTGAGAGTTAAGTGTGTGTGAAAGCCGTCCTTCACCTAGCTTGAAGGGAACACAAAGTTTCTTTTCAGTGGCAAACTCCACTCCATACATATATATGGGGAGGTACAAGCTCCAACTCGGTTTTACAGTGAAAACGGCAGGCACTTCAAACCGGCACTAGGAAACAGACTGAGAAACCAGAGTAAGGGTTTCTCCTGCAACCCGTTCCCTTTGTGCTGGATGAACGAACGTCTCTCCACATGCTCAGTTCTGAGAGATAAGTGTGTGTGAAAGCCGTCCTTCACCTAGCTTGAAGGGAACACAAAGTTTCTTTTCAGTGGCAAACTCCACTCCATCCATATATATGGGGAGGTACAACCTCCAACTCGGTTTTACAGTGAAAACGGCAGGCACTTCAAACCGGCACTAGGAAACAGACTGAGAAACCAGAGTAAGGGTTTCTCCTGCAACCCGTTCCCTTTGTGCTGGATGAACGAACGTCTCTCCACATGCTCAGTTCTGAGAGATAAGTGTGTGTGAAAGCCGTCCTTCACCTAGCTTGAAGGGAACACAAAGTTTCTTTTCAGTGGCAAACTCCACTCAATACATATATATGGGGAGGTACAAGCTCCAACTCGGTTTTACAGTGAAAACGGCAGGCACTTCAAACCGGCACTAGGAAACAGACTGAGAAACCAGAGTAAGGGATTCTCATGCAACCTGTTCCCTTTGTGCTGGATGAACGAACATCTCTCCACATGCTCAGTTCTGAGAGAAAATTGTGTGTGAAAGCCGTCCTTCACCTAGCTTGAAGGGAACACAAAGTTCCTTTTCAGTGGGAAACTCCACTCCATACATATATATGGGGAGGTACAAGCTCCAACTCGGTTTTACAGTGAAAACGCAGGCACTTCAAACCGGCATTAGGAAACAGACTGAGAAACCAAAGTAAGGGTTTCTCCTGCAACCCGTTCCCTTTGTGCTGGATGAACAAACGTCTATCCACATGCTCAGTTCTGAGAGTCATTTGTGTGTGAAAGCCGTCCTTCACCTAGCTTGAAGGGAACACAAATTTTCTTTTCAGTGGCAAACTCCACTCCATACATATATATGGGGAGGAACAAGGTCCAACTCGGTTTTACAGTGACAACTGCAGGAAAATCATAGCGGTACTAAGAAACAGACTGAGAAACCACAGTATGTGTTTCTCCGGCAACCCGTTCCCTTTGTGCTACATGAAAGAACGTCTCTCCATATGCTCAGTTGTGAGAGATAACTGTGTGTGGAAGCCTTACTTCACCTAGCTTGAAGGGAACACAAAGTTTCTTTTCAGTTGCAAACTCCACTCCATACATATATAAGGGGAGGTACAAGCTCCAACTCGGTTTTACAGTGACAACTGCCGGAACTTCAAACCGGCACTAGGAAACAGACTGAGAAACCACAGAAAGTGTTTCTCCTGCAACCCGTTCCCTTTGTGCTGGATGAACGAACGTCTCTCCACATGCTCAGTTCTGAGAGATAAGGGAGTGTGAAAGCCGTCCTTCCCCTAGCTTGAAGGGAACACAAAGTTTCTTTTCAGTTGCAAACTCCACTCCATACATATATATGGGGAGGTAAAAGCACCAACTCGGTTTTACAGTGAAAACAGCAGGCACATCAAAACGGCATTAGGAAACAGACTGAGAAACCAGAGTAAGGGTTTCTCCTGCAACCCGTTCCATTTGTGCTGGATGAACGAACGTCTCTCCACATGCTCAGTTCTGAGAGATAAGTGTGTGTGAAAGCCGTCCTTCACCTAGCTTGAAGGGAACACAAAGTTTTTTTCAGTGGCAAAATCCACTCCATCCATATATATGGGGAGGTACAAGCTCCAACTCGGTTTTACAGTGAAAACGGCAGGCACTTCAAACCGGCACTAGGAAACAGACTGAGAAACCAGAGTAAGGGTTTCTCCTGCAACCCGTTCCCTTTGTGCTGGATGAACGAATGTCTCTCCACGTGCTCAGTTCTGAGAGATAAGTGTGTGTGAAAGCCGTCCTTCACCTAGCTTGAAGGGAACACAAAGTTTCTTTTCAGTGGCAAACTCCACTCCATACATATATATGGGGAGGTACAAGCTCCAACTCGGTTTTACAGTGAAAACGGCAGGCACTTCAAACCGGCATTAGGAAACAGACTGAGAAACCAGAGTAAGGGTTTCTCCTGCAACCCGATCCCTTTGTGCTGGAAGAACGAACGTCTCTCCACATGCTCAGTTCTGAGAGATAAGTGTGTTTGAAAGCCGTCCTTCACCTAGCTTGAAGGGAACAAAAAGTTTCTTTTCAGTGGCAAACTTCACTCCATACATATATATGGGGAGGAACAAGCTGCAACTCGGTTTTACAGTGAAAACGGCAGGCACTTCAAACCGGCACTAGGAAACAGACTGAGAAACCAGAGTAAGGGTTTCTCCTGCAACCCGTTCCCTTTGTGCTGGATGAACGAACGTCTCTCCACATGCTCAGTTCTGAGAGATAAGTGTGTGTGAAAGCCGTCCTTCACCTAGCTTGAAGGGAACACAAAGTTTTTTTCAGTGGCAAAATCCACTCCATCCATATATATGGGGAGGTACAAGCTCCAACTCGGTTTTACAGTGAAAACGGCAGGCACTTCAAACCGGCACTAGGAAACAGACTGAGAAACCAGAGTAAGGGTTTCTCCTGCAACCCGTTCCCTTTGTGCTGGATGAACGAATGTCTCTCCACGTGATCAGTTCTGAGAGATAAGTGTGTGTGAAAGCCGTCCTTCACCTAGCTTGAAGGGAACACAAAGTTTCTTTTCAGTGGCAAACTCCACTCCATACATATATATGGGGAGGTACAAGCTTCAACTCGGTTTTACAGTGAAAACGGCAGGCACTTCAAACCGGCATTAGGAAACAGACTGAGAAACCAGAGTAAGGGTTTCTCCTGCAACCCGATCCCTTTTTGCTGGATGAACGAACGTCTCTCCACATGCTCAGTTCTGAGAGATAAGTGTGTGTGAAAGCCGTCCTTCACCTAGCTTGAAGGGAACACAAAGTTTCTTTTCAGTGGCAAACTCCACTCCATCCATATATATGGGGAGGTACAAGCTCCAACTCGGTTTTACAGTGAAAACGGCAGGCACTTCAAACCGGCACTAGGAAACAGACTGAGAAACCAGAGTAAGGGTTTCTCCAGCAACCCGTTCCCTTTGTGCTGGATGAACGAACGTCTCTCCACATGCTCAGTTCTGAGAGATAAGTGTGTGTGAAAGCCGTCCTTCACCTAGCTTGAAGGGAACACAAAGTTTCTTTTCAGTGGCAAACTCCACTCCATCCATATATATGGGGAGGTACAAGCTCCAACTCGGTTTTACAGTGAAAACGGCAGGCACTTCAAACCGGCACTAGGAAACAGACTGAGAAACCAGAGTAAGGGATTCTCATGCAACCTGTTCCCTTTGTGCTGGATGAACGAACGTCTCTCCACATGCTCAGTTCTGAGAGAAAATTGTGTGTGAAAGCCGTCCTTCACCTAGCTTAAAGGGAACACAAAGTTCCTTTTCAGTTGCAAACTCCATTCCATACATATATATGGGGAGGTAGAAGCTGAAACTAGGTTTTACAGTGAAAACTGCAGGCACTTAAAACCGGCACTAAGAAAAAGACTGAGAAACCAGAGTAAGGGTTTCTCCTGCAACCCGTTCCCTTTGTGCTGGATGAACGAACGTCTCTCCACAAGCTCAGTTCTGAGAGAAAAGTGTGTGTGAAAGCCGTCCTTCACCTAGCTTGAAGGGAACACAAAGTTTCTTTTCAGTTGCAAACTCCACTCCATACATATATATGGGTAGGTACAAGGTCCAACTCGGTTTTACAGTGACAACTGCAGGAAAATCATAGCGGTACTAAGAAACAGACTGAGAAACCACAGTATGTGTTTCTCCGGCAACCCGTTCCCTTTGTGCTACATGAAAGAACGTCTCTCCATATGCTCAGTTGTGAGAGATAACTGTGTGTGTAAGCCTTACTTCACCTAGCTTGAAGGGAACACAAAGTTTCTTTTCAGTTGCAAACTCCACTCCATACATATATAAGGGGAGGTACAAGCTCCAACTCGGTTTTACAGTGACAACTGCCAGAACTTCAAACCGGCACTAGGAAACAGACTGAGAAACCACAGAAAGTGTTTCTCCTGCAACCCGTTCCCTTTGTGCTGGATGAACGAACGTCTCTCCACATGCTCAGTTCTGAGAGATAAGGGAGTGTGAAAGCCGTCCTTCCCCTAGCTTGAAGGGAACACAAAGTTTCTTTTCAGTTGCAAACTCCACTCCATACATATATATGGGGAGGTAAAAGCACCAACTCGGTTTTACAGTGAAAACGGCAGGCACATCAAAACGGCATTAGGAAACAGACTGAGAAACCAGAGTAAGGGTTTCTCCTGCAACCCGTTCCCTTTGTGCTGGATGAACGAACGTCTCTCCACATGCTCAGTTCTGAGAGATAAGTGTGTGTGAAAGCCGTCCTTCACCTAGCTTGAAGGGAACACAAAGTTTTTTTCAGTGGCAAAATCCACTCCATCCATATATATGGGGAGGTACAAGCTCCAACTCGGTTTTACAGTGAAAACGGCAGGCACTTCAAACCGGCACTAGGAAACAGACTGAGAAACCAGAGTAAGGGTTTCTCCTGCAAACCGTTCCCTTTGTGCTGGATGAACGAACGTCTCTCCACAAGCTCAGTTCTGAGAGAAAAGTGTGTGTGAAAGCCGTCCTTCACCTAGCTTGAAGGGAACACAAAGTTTCTTTTCAGTGGCAAACTCCACTCCATACATATATATGGGTAGGTACAAGGTCCAACTCGGTTTTACAGTGACAACTGCAGGAAAATCATAGCGGTACTAAGAAACAGACTGAGAAACCACAGTATGTGTTTCTCCGGCAACCCGTTCCCTTTGTGCTACATGAAAGAACGTCTCTCCATATGCTCAGTTGTGAGAGATAACTGTGTGTGGAAGCCTTACTTCACCTAGCTTGAAGGGAACACAAAGTTTCTTTTCAGTTGCAAACTCCACTCCATACATATATAAGGGGAGGTACAAGCTCCAACTCGGTTTTACAGTGACAACTGCCGGAACTTCAAACCGGCACTAGGAAACAGACTGAGAAACCACAGAAAGTGTTTCTCCTGCAACCCGTTCCCTTTGTGCTGGATGAACGAACGTCTCTCCACAAGCTCAGTTCTGAGAGATAAGTGTGTGTGAAAGCCGTCCTTCACCTAGCTTGAAGGGAACACAAAGTTTTTTTCAGTGGCAAAATCCACTCCATCCATATATATGGGGAGGTACAAGCTCCAACTCGGTTTTACAGTGAAAACGGCAGGCACTTCAAACCGGCACTAGGAAACAGACTGAGAAACCAGAGTAAGGGTTTCTCCTGCAACCCGTTCCCTTTGTGCTGGATGAACGAATGTCTCTCCACGTGCTCAGTTCTGAGAGATAAGTGTGTGTGAAAGCCGTCCTTCACCTAGCTTGAAGGGAACACAAAGTTTCTTTTCAGTGGCAAACTCCACTCCATCCATATATATGGGGAGGTACAAGCTCCAACTCGGTTTTACAGTGAAAACGGCAGGCACTTCAAACCGGCATTAGGAAACAGACTGAGAAACCAGAGTAAGGGTTTCTCCTGCAACCCGTTCCCTTTGTGCTGGATGAACGAACGTCTCTCCACATGCTCAGTTCTGAGAGATAAGTGTGTGTGAAAGCCGTCCTTCACCTAGCTTGAAGGGAACAAAAAGTTTCTTTTCAGTGGCAAACTTCACTCCATACATATATATGGGGAGGAACAAGCTGCAACTCGGTTTTACAGTGAAAACGGCAGGCACTTCAAACCGGCACTAGGAAACAGACTGAGAAACCAGAGTAAGGGTTTCTCCTGCAACCCGTTCCCTTTGTGCTGGATGAACGAACGTCTCTCCACATGCTCAGTTCTGAGAGTTAAGTGTGTGTGAAAGCCGTCCTTCACCTAGCTTGAAGGGAACACAAAGTTTCTTTTCAGTGGCAAACTCCACTCCATCCATATATATGGGGAGGTACAAGCTCCAACTCGGTTTTACAGTGAAAACGGCAGGCACTTCAAACCGGCACTAGGAAACACACTGAGAAACCAGAGTAAGGGTTTCTCCTGCAACCCGTTCCCTTTGTGCTGGATGAACGAACGTCTCTCCACATGCTCAGTTCAGAGAGATAAGTGTGTGTGAAACCGTCCTTCACCTAGCTTGAAGGGAACACAAAGTTTCTTTTCAGTGGCAAACTCCACTCCATACATATATATGGGGAGGTACAAGCTCCAACTCGGTTTTACAGTGAAAACGGCAGGCACTTCAAACCGGCATTAGGAAACAGACTGAGAAACCAGAGTAAGGGTTTCTCCTGCAACCCGTTCCCTTTGTGCTGGATGAACGAACGTCTCTCCACAAGCTCAGTTCTGAGAGAAAATTGTGTGTGAAAGCCGTCCTTCACCTAGCTTGAAGGGAACACAAAGTTTCTTTTCAGTGGCAAAATCCACTCCATCCATATATATGGGGAGGTACAAGCTCCAACTCGGTTTTACAGTGAAAACGGCAGGCACTTCAAACCGGCACTAGGAAACAGACTGAGAAACCAGAGTAAGGGTTTCTCCTGCAACCCGTTCCCTTTGTGCTGGATGAACGAATGTCTCTCCACGTGATCAGTTCTGAGAGATAAGTGTGTGTGAAAGCCGTCCTTCACCTAGCTTGAAGGGAACACAAAGTTTCTTTTCAGTGGCAAACTCCACTCCATCCATATATATGGGGAGGTACAAGCTCCAACTCGGTTTTACAGTGAAAACGGCAGGCACTTCAAACCGGCATTAGGAAACAGACTGAGAAACCAGAGTAAGGGTTTCTCCTGCAACCCGATCCCTTTGTGCTGGATGAACGAACGTCTCTCCACATGCTCAGTTCTGAGAGATAAGTGTGTGTGAAACCCGTCCTTCACCTAGCTTGAAGGGAACAAAAAGTTTCTTTTCAGTGGCAAACTTCACTCCATACATATACATGGGGAGGAACAAGCTGCAACTCGGTTTTACAGTGAAAACGGCAGGCACTTCAAACCGGCACTAGGAAACAGACTGAGAAACCAGAGTAAGGGTTTCTCCTGCAACCCGTTCCCTTTGTGCTGGATGAACGAACGTCTCTCCACATGCTCAGTTCTGAGAGTTAAGTGTGTGTGAAAGCCGTCCTTCACCTAGCTTGAAGGGAACACAAAGTTTCTTTTCAGTGGCAAACTCCACTCCATACATATATATGGGGAGGTACAAGCTCCAACTCGGTTTTACAGTGAAAACGGCAGGCACTTCAAACCGGCACTAGGAAACAGACTGAGAAACCAGAGTAAGGGTTTCTCCTGCAACCCGTTCCCTTTGTGCTGGATGAACGAACGTCTCTCCACATGCTCAGTTCTGAGAGATAAGTGTGTGTGAAAGCCGTCCTTCACCTAGCTTGAAGGGAACACAAAGTTTCTTTTCAGTGGCAAACTCCACTCCATCCATATATATGGGGAGGTACAACCTCCAACTCGGTTTTACAGTGAAAACGGCAGGCACTTCAAACCGGCACTAGGAAACAGACTGAGAAACCAGAGTAAGGGTTTCTCCTGCAACCCGTTCCCTTTGTGCTGGATGAACGAACGTCTCTCCACATGCTCAGTTCTGAGAGATAAGTGTGTGTGAAAGCCGTCCTTCACCTAGCTTGAAGGGAACACAAAGTTTCTTTTCAGTGGCAAACTCCACTCAATACATATATATGGGGAGGTACAAGCTCCAACTCGGTTTTACAGTGAAAACGGCAGGCACTTCAAACCGGCACTAGGAAACAGACTGAGAAACCAGAGTAAGGGATTCTCATGCAACCTGTTCCCTTTGTGCTGGATGAACGAACGTCTCTCCACATGCTCAGTTCTGAGAGAAAATTGTGTGTGAAAGCCGTCCTTCACCTAGCTTGAAGGGAACACAAAGTTCCTTTTCAGTGGGAAACTCCACTCCATACATATATATGGGGAGGTACAAGCTCCAACTCGGTTTTACAGTGAAAACGCAGGCACTTCAAACCGGCATTAGGAAACAGACTGAGAAACCAAAGTAAGGGTTTCTCCTGCAACCCGTTCCCTTTGTGCTGGATGAACAAACGTCTATCCACATGCTCAGTTCTGAGAGTCATTTGTGTGTGAAAGCCGTCCTTCACCTAGCTTGAAGGGAACACAAATTTTCTTTTCAGTGGCAAACTCCACTCCATACATATATATGGGGAGGAACAAGGTCCAACTCGGTTTTACAGTGACAACTGCAGGAAAATCATAGCGGTACTAAGAAACAGACTGAGAAACCACAGTATGTGTTTCTCCGGCAACCCGTTCCCTTTGTGCTACATGAAAGAACGTCTCTCCATATGCTCAGTTGTGAGAGATAACTGTGTGTGGAAGCCTTACTTCACCTAGCTTGAAGGGAACACAAAGTTTCTTTTCAGTTGCAAACTCCACTCCATACATATATAAGGGGAGGTACAAGCTCCAACTCGGTTTTACAGTGACAACTGCCGGAACTTCAAACCGGCACTAGGAAACAGACTGAGAAACCACAGAAAGTGTTTCTCCTGCAACCCGTTCCCTTTGTGCTGGATGAACGAACGTCTCTCCACATGCTCAGTTCTGAGAGATAAGGGAGTGTGAAAGCCGTCCTTCCCCTAGCTTGAAGGGAACACAAAGTTTCTTTTCAGTTGCAAACTCCACTCCATACATATATATGGGGAGGTAAAAGCACCAACTCGGTTTTACAGTGAAAACAGCAGGCACATCAAAACGGCATTAGGAAACAGACTGAGAAACCAGAGTAAGGGTTTCTCCTGCAACCCGTTCCCTTTGTGCTGGATGAACGAACGTCTCTCCACATGCTCAGTTCTGAGAGATAAGTGTGTGTGAAAGCCGTCCTTCACCTAGCTTGAAGGGAACACAAAGTTTTTTTCAGTGGCAAAATCCACTCCATCCATATATATGGGGAGGTACAAGCTCCAACTCGGTTTTACAGTGAAAACGGCAGGCACTTCAAACCGGCACTAGGAAACAGACTGAGAAACCAGAGTAAGGGTTTCTCCTGCAACCCGTTCCCTTTGTGCTGGATGAACGAATGTCTCTCCACGTGCTCAGTTCTGAGAGATAAGTGTGTGTGAAAGCCGTCCTTCACCTAGCTTGAAGGGAACACAAAGTTTCTTTTCAGTGGCAAACTCCACTCCATACATATATATGGGGAGGTACAAGCTCCAACTCGGTTTTACAGTGAAAACGGCAGGCACTTCAAACCGGCATTAGGAAACAGACTGAGAAACCAGAGTAAGGGTTTCTCCTGCAACCCGATCCCTTTGTGCTGGAAGAACGAACGTCTCTCCACATGCTCAGTTCTGAGAGATAAGTGTGTTTGAAAGCCGTCCTTCACCTAGCTTGAAGGGAACAAAAAGTTTCTTTTCAGTGGCAAACTTCACTCCATACATATATATGGGGAGGAACAAGCTGCAACTCGGTTTTACAGTGAAAACGGCAGGCACTTCAAACCGGCACTAGGAAACAGACTGAGAAACCAGAGTAAGGGTTTCTCCTGCAACCCGTTCCCTTTGTGCTGGATGAACGAACGTCTCTCCACATGCTCAGTTCTGAGAGATAAGTGTGTGTGAAAGCCGTCCTTCACCTAGCTTGAAGGGAACACAAAGTTTTTTTCAGTGGCAAAATCCACTCCATCCATATATATGGGGAGGTACAAGCTCCAACTCGGTTTTACAGTGAAAACGGCAGGCACTTCAAACCGGCACTAGGAAACAGACTGAGAAACCAGAGTAAGGGTTTCTCCTGCAACCCGTTCCCTTTGTGCTGGATGAACGAATGTCTCTCCACGTGATCAGTTCTGAGAGATAAGTGTGTGTGAAAGCCGTCCTTCACCTAGCTTGAAGGGAACACAAAGTTTCTTTTCAGTGGCAAACTCCACTCCATACATATATATGGGGAGGTACAAGCTTCAACTCGGTTTTACAGTGAAAACGGCAGGCACTTCAAACCGGCATTAGGAAACAGACTGAGAAACCAGAGTAAGGGTTTCTCCTGCAACCCGATCCCTTTTTGCTGGATGAACGAACGTCTCTCCACATGCTCAGTTCTGAGAGATAAGTGTGTGTGAAAGCCGTCCTTCACCTAGCTTGAAGGGAACACAAAGTTTCTTTTCAGTGGCAAACTCCACTCCATCCATATATATGGGGAGGTACAAGCTCCAACTCGGTTTTACAGTGAAAACGGCAGGCACTTCAAACCGGCACTAGGAAACAGACTGAGAAACCAGAGTAAGGGTTTCTCCAGCAACCCGTTCCCTTTGTGCTGGATGAACGAACGTCTCTCCACATGCTCAGTTCTGAGAGATAAGTGTGTGTGAAAGCCGTCCTTCACCTAGCTTGAAGGGAACACAAAGTTTCTTTTCAGTGGCAAACTCCACTCCATCCATATATATGGGGAGGTACAAGCTCCAACTCGGTTTTACAGTGAAAACGGCAGGCACTTCAAACCGGCACTAGGAAACAGACTGAGAAACCAGAGTAAGGGATTCTCATGCAACCTGTTCCCTTTGTGCTGGATGAACGAACGTCTCTCCACATGCTCAGTTCTGAGAGAAAATTGTGTGTGAAAGCCGTCCTTCACCTAGCTTAAAGGGAACACAAAGTTCCTTTTCAGTTGCAAACTCCATTCCATACATATATATGGGGAGGTAGAAGCTGAAACTAGGTTTTACAGTGAAAACTGCAGGCACTTAAAACCGGCACTAAGAAAAAGACTGAGAAACCAGAGTAAGGGTTTCTCCTGCAACCCGTTCCCTTTGTGCTGGATGAACGAACGTCTCTCCACAAGCTCAGTTCTGAGAGAAAAGTGTGTGTGAAAGCCGTCCTTCACCTAGCTTGAAGGGAACACAAAGTTTCTTTTCAGTTGCAAACTCCACTCCATACATATATATGGGTAGGTACAAGGTCCAACTCGGTTTTACAGTGACAACTGCAGGAAAATCATAGCGGTACTAAGAAACAGACTGAGAAACCACAGTATGTGTTTCTCCGGCAACCCGTTCCCTTTGTGCTACATGAAAGAACGTCTCTCCATATGCTCAGTTGTGAGAGATAACTGTGTGTGGAAGCCTTACTTCACCTAGCTTGAAGGGAACACAAAGTTTCTTTTCAGTTGCAAACTCCACTCCATACATATATAAGGGGAGGTACAAGCTCCAACTCGGTTTTACAGTGACAACTGCCAGAACTTCAAACCGGCACTAGGAAACAGACTGAGAAACCACAGAAAGTGTTTCTCCTGCAACCCGTTCCCTTTGTGCTGGATGAACGAACGTCTCTCCACATGCTCAGTTCTGAGAGATAAGGGAGTGTGAAAGCCGTCCTTCCCCTAGCTTGAAGGGAACACAAAGTTTCTTTTCAGTTGCAAACTCCACTCCATACATATATATGGGGAGGTAAAAGCACCAACTCGGTTTTACAGTGAAAACGGCAGGCACATCAAAACGGCATTAGGAAACAGACTGAGAAACCAGAGTAAGGGTTTCTCCTGCAACCCGTTCCCTTTGTGCTGGATGAACGAACGTCTCTCCACATGCTCAGTTCTGAGAGATAAGTGTGTGTGAAAGCCGTCCTTCACCTAGCTTGAAGGGAACACAAAGTTTTTTTCAGTGGCAAAATCCACTCCATCCATATATATGGGGAGGTACAAGCTCCAACTCGGTTTTACAGTGAAAACGGCAGGCACTTCAAACCGGCACTAGGAAACAGACTGAGAAACCAGAGTAAGGGTTTCTCCTGCAAACCGTTCCCTTTGTGCTGGATGAACGAACGTCTCTCCACAAGCTCAGTTCTGAGAGAAAAGTGTGTGTGAAAGCCGTCCTTCACCTAGCTTGAAGGGAACACAAAGTTTCTTTTCAGTGGCAAACTCCACTCCATACATATATATGGGTAGGTACAAGGTCCAACTCGGTTTTACAGTGACAACTGCAGGAAAATCATAGCGGTACTAAGAAACAGACTGAGAAACCACAGTATGTGTTTCTCCGGCAACCCGTTCCCTTTGTGCTACATGAAAGAACGTCTCTCCATATGCTCAGTTGTGAGAGATAACTGTGTGTGGAAGCCTTACTTCACCTAGCTTGAAGGGAACACAAAGTTTCTTTTCAGTTGCAAACTCCACTCCATACATATATAAGGGGAGGTACAAGCTCCAACTCGGTTTTACAGTGACAACTGCCGGAACTTCAAACCGGCACTAGGAAACAGACTGAGAAACCACAGAAAGTGTTTCTCCTGCAACCCGTTCCCTTTGTGCTGGATGAACGAACGTCTCTCCACAAGCTCAGTTCTGAGAGATAAGTGTGTGTGAAAGCCGTCCTTCACCTAGCTTGAAGGGAACACAAAGTTTTTTTCAGTGGCAAAATCCACTCCATCCATATATATGGGGAGGTACAAGCTCCAACTCGGTTTTACAGTGAAAACGGCAGGCACTTCAAACCGGCACTAGGAAACAGACTGAGAAACCAGAGTAAGGGTTTCTCCTGCAACCCGTTCCCTTTGTGCTGGATGAACGAATGTCTCTCCACGTGCTCAGTTCTGAGAGATAAGTGTGTGTGAAAGCCGTCCTTCACCTAGCTTGAAGGGAACACAAAGTTTCTTTTCAGTGGCAAACTCCACTCCATCCATATATATGGGGAGGTACAAGCTCCAACTCGGTTTTACAGTGAAAACGGCAGGCACTTCAAACCGGCATTAGGAAACAGACTGAGAAACCAGAGTAAGGGTTTCTCCTGCAACCCGTTCCCTTTGTGCTGGATGAACGAACGTCTCTCCACATGCTCAGTTCTGAGAGATAAGTGTGTGTGAAAGCCGTCCTTCACCTAGCTTGAAGGGAACAAAAAGTTTCTTTTCAGTGGCAAACTTCACTCCATACATATATATGGGGAGGAACAAGCTGCAACTCGGTTTTACAGTGAAAACGGCAGGCACTTCAAACCGGCACTAGGAAACAGACTGAGAAACCAGAGTAAGGGTTTCTCCTGCAACCCGTTCCCTTTGTGCTGGATGAACGAACGTCTCTCCACATGCTCAGTTCTGAGAGTTAAGTGTGTGTGAAAGCCGTCCTTCACCTAGCTTGAAGGGAACACAAAGTTTCTTTTCAGTGGCAAACTCCACTCCATCCATATATATGGGGAGGTACAAGCTCCAACTCGGTTTTACAGTGAAAACGGCAGGCACTTCAAACCGGCACTAGGAAACACACTGAGAAACCAGAGTAAGGGTTTCTCCTGCAACCCGTTCCCTTTGTGCTGGATGAACGAACGTCTCTCCACATGCTCAGTTCAGAGAGATAAGTGTGTGTGAAACCGTCCTTCACCTAGCTTGAAGGGAACACAAAGTTTCTTTTCAGTGGCAAACTCCACTCCATACATATATATGGGGAGGTACAAGCTCCAACTCGGTTTTACAGTGAAAACGGCAGGCACTTCAAACCGGCATTAGGAAACAGACTGAGAAACCAGAGTAAGGGTTTCTCCTGCAACCCGTTCCCTTTGTGCTGGATGAACGAACGTCTCTCCACAAGCTCAGTTCTGAGAGAAAATTGTGTGTGAAAGCCGTCCTTCACCTAGCTTGAAGGGAACACAAAGTTTCTTTTCAGTTGCAAACTCCACTCCATACATATATATGGGTAGGTACAAGGTCCAACTCGGTTTTACAGTGACAACTGCAGGAAAATCATAGCGGTACTAAGAAACAGACTGAGAAACCACAGTATGTGTTTCTCCTGCAACCCGTTCCCTTTGTGCTACATGAAAGAACGTCTCTCCATATGCTCAGTTGTGAGAGATAACTGTGTGTGGAAGCCTTACTTCACCTAGCTTGAAGGGAACACAAAGTTTCTTTTCAGTTGCAAACTCCACTCCATACATATATAAGGGGAGGTACAAGCTCCAACTCGGTTTTACAGTGACAACTGCCAGAACTTCAAACCGGCACTAGGAAACAGACTGAGAAACCACAGAAAGTGTTTCTCCTGCAACCCGTTCCCTTTGTGCTGGATGAACGAACGTCTCTCCACATGCTCAGTTCTGAGAGATAAGGGAGTGTGAAAGCCGTCCTTCCCCTAGCTTGAAGGGAACACAAAGTTTCTTTTCAGTTGCAAACTCCACTCCATACATATATATGGGGAGGTAAAAGCACCAACTCGGTTTTACAGTGAAAACGGCAGGCACATCAAAACGGCATTAGGAAACAGACTGAGAAACCAGAGTAAGGGTTTCTCCTGCAACCCGTTCCCTTTGTGCTGGATGAACGAACGTCTCTCCACATGCTCAGTTCTGAGAGATAAGTGTGTGTGAAAGCCGTCCTTCACCTAGCTTGAAGGGAACACAAAGTTTTTTTCAGTGGCAAAATCCACTCCATCCATATATATGGGGAGGTACAAGCTGCAACTCGGTTTTACAGTGAAAACGGCAGGCACTTCAAACCGGCACTAGGAAACAGACTGAGAAACCAGAGTAAGGGTTTCTCCTGCAGCCCGTTCCCTTTGTGCTGGATGAACGAACGTCTCTCCACATGCTCAGTTCTGAGAGATAAGTGTGTGTGAAAGCCGTCCTTCACCTAGCTTGAAGGGAACACAAAGTTCCTTTTCAGTTGCAAACTCCATTCCATACATATATATGGGGAGGTAGAAGCTGAAACTAGGTTTTACAGTGAAAACTGCAGGCACTTAAAACCGGCACTAAGAAAAAGACTGAGAAACCAGAGTAAGGGTTTCTCCTTCAACCCGTTCCCTTTGTGCTGGATGAACGAACGTCTCTCCACAAGCTCAGTTCTGAGAGAAAATTGTGTGTGAAAGCCGTCCTTCACCTAGCTTGAAGGGAACACAAAGTTTCTTTTCAGTTGCAAACTCCACTCCATACATATATAAGGGGAGGTACAAGCTCCAACTCGGTTTTACAGTGACAACTGCCGGAACTTCAAACCGGCACTAGGAAACAGACTGAGAAACCACAGAATGTGTTTCTCCTGCAACCCGTTCCCTTTGTGCTGGATGAATGAATGTCTCTCCACATGCTCAGTTCTGAGAGATAAGTGTGTGTGAAAGCCGTCCTTCACCTAGCTTGAAGGGAACACAAAGTTTTTTTCAGTGGCAAAATCCACTCCATCCATATATATGGGGAGGTACAAGCCCCAACTCGGTTTTACAGTGAAAACGGCAGGCACTTCAAACCGGCACTAGGAAACAGACTGAGAAACCAGAGTAAGGGTTTCTCCTGCAACCCGTTCCCTTTGTGCTGGATGAACGAATGTCTCTCCACGTGCTCAGTTCTGAGAGATAAGTGTGTGTGAAAGCCGTCCTTCACCTAGCTTGAAGGGAACACAAAGTTTCTTTTCAGTGGCAAACTCCACTCCATACATATATATGGGGAGGTACAAGCTCCAACTCGGTTTTACAGTGAAAACGGCAGGCACTTCAAACCGGCATTAGGAAACAGACTGAGAAACCAGAGTAAGGGTTTCTCCTGCAACCCGTTCCCTTTGTGCTGGATGAACGAACGTCTCTCCACATGCTCAGTTCTGAGAGATAAGTGTGTGTGAAAGCCGTCCTTCACCTAGCTTGAAGGGAACAAAAAGTTTCTTTTCATTGGCAAACTTCACTCCATACATATATATGGGGAGGAACAAGCTGCAACTCGGTTTTACAGTGAAAACGGCAGGCACTTCAAACCGGCACTAGGAAACAGACTGAGAAACCAGAGTAAGGGTTTCTACTGCAACCCGTTCCCTTTGTGCTGGATGAACGAACGTCTCTCCACATGCTCAGTTCTCAGAGATAAGTGTGTGTGAAAGCCGTCCTTCACCTAGCTTGAAGGGAACACAAAGTTTCTTTTCAGTGGCAAACTCCACTCAATACATATATATGGGGAGGTAGAAGTTGCAACTCGGTTTTACAGTGAAAACGGCAGGCACTTCAAACCGGCACTAGGAAACAGACTGAGAAACCAGAGTAAGGGATTCTCATGCAACCTGTTCCCTTTGTGCTGGATGAACGAACGTCTCTCCACATGCTCAGTTCTGAGAGATAAGTGTGTGTGAAAGCCGTCCTTCACCTAGCTTGAAGGGAACACAAAGTTTTTTTCAGTGGCAAAATCCACTCCATCCATATATATGGGGAGGTACAAGCTCCAACTCGGTTTTACAGTGAAAACGGCAGGCACTTCAAACCGGCACTAGGAAACAGACTGAGAAACCAGAGTAAGGGTTTCTCCTGCAACCCGTTCCCTTTGTGCTAGATGAACGAATGTCTCTCCACGTGCTCAGTTCTGAGAGATAAGTGTGTGTGAAAGCCGTCCTTCACCTAGCTTGAAGGGAACACAAAGTTTCTTTTCAGTGGCAAACTCCACTCCATACATATATATGGGGTGGTACAAGCTCCAACTCGGTTTTACAGTGAAAACGGCAGGCACTTCAAACCGGCACTAGGAAACAGACTGAGAAACCAGAGTAAGGGTTTCTCCTGCAACCCGTTCCCTTTGTGCTGGATGAACGAACGTCTCTCCACATGCTCAGTTCTGAGAGATAAGGGAGTGTGAAAGCCGTCCTTCCCCTAGCTTGAAGGGAACACAAAGTTTCTTTTCAGTTGCAAACTCCACTCCATACATATATATGGGGAGGTAAAAGCACCAACTCGGTTTTACAGTGAAAACAGCAGGCACATCAAAACGGCATTAGGAAACAGACTGAGAAACCAGAGTAAGGGTTTCTCCTGCAACCCGTTCCCTTTGTGCTGGATGAATGAATGTCTCTCCACATGCTCAGTTCTGAGAGATAAGTGTGTGTGAAAGCCGTCCTTCACCTAGCTTGAAGGGAACACAAAGTTTTTTTCAGTGGCAAAATCCACTCCATCCATATATATGGGGAGGTACAAGCTCCAACTCGGTTTTACAGTGAAAACGGCAGGCACTTCAAACCGGCACTAGGAAACAGACTGAGAAACCAGAGTAAGGGTTTCTCCTGCAACCCGTTCCCTTTGTGCTGGATGAACGAATGTCTCTCCACGTGCTCAGTTCTGAGAGAAAAGTGTGTGTGAAAGCCGTCCTTCACCTAGCTTGAAGGGAACACAAAGTTTCTTTTCAGTGGCAAACTCCACTCCATACATATATATGGGGAGGTACAAGCTCCAACTCGGTTTTACAGTGAAAACGGCAGGCACTTCAAACCGGCATTAGGAAACAGACTGAGAAACCAGAGTAAGGGTTTCTCCTGCAACCCGTTCCCTTTGTGCTGGATGAACGAACGTCTCTCTACATGCTCAGTTCTGAGAGATAAGTGTGTGTGAAAGCCGTCCTTCACCTAGCTTGAAGGGAACAAAAAGTTTCTTTTCATTGGCAAACTTCACTCCATACATATATATGGGGAGGAACAAGCTGCAACTCGGTTTTACAGTGAAAACGGCAGGCACTTCAAACCGGCACTAGGAAACAGACTGAGAAACCAGAGTAAGGGTTTCACCTGCAACCCGTTCCCTTTGTGCTGGATGAACGAACGTCTCTCCACATGCTCAGTTCTGAGAGATAAGTGTGTGTGAAAGCCGTCCTTCACCTAGCTTGAAGGGAACACAGTTTCTTTTCAGTGGCAAACTCCACTCCATACATATATATGGGGAGGTACAAGATCCAACTCGGTTTTACAGTGAAAACGGCAGGCACTTCAAACCGGCATTAGGAAACAGACTGAGAAACCAGAGTAAGGGTTTCTCCTGCAACCCGTTCCCTTTGTGCTGGATGAACGAACGTCTCTCCACATGCTCAGTTCTGAGAGATAAGTGTGTGTGAAAGCCGTCCTTCACCTAGCTTGAAGGGAACACAAAGTTTCTTTTCAGTGGCAAACACCACTCCATAAATATATATGGGGAGGAACAAGCTGCAACTCGGTTTTACAATGAAAACGGCAGGCACTTCAAACCGGCACTAGGAAACAGACTGAGAAACCCGAGTAAGGGTTTCTCCTGCAACCCGTTCCATTTGTGCTGGATGAAAGAACGTCTCTCCACATGCTCAGTTCTGAGAGATAAGTGTGTGTGAAAGCCGTCCTTCACCTAGCTTGAAGGGAACACAAAGTTTCTTTTCAGTGGCAAACTCCACTCCATACATATATATGGGGAGGAACAAGCTGCAACTCGGTTTTACAGTGAAAACGGCAGGCACTTCAAACCGGCACTAGGAAACAGACTGAGAAACCAGAGTAAGGGTTTCTCCTGCAACCCGTTCCCTTTGTGCTGGATGAACGAACGTCTCTCCACATGCTCAGTTCTGAGAGATAAGTGTGTGTGAAAGCCGTCCTTCACCTAGCTTGAAGGGAACACAAAGTTTCTTTTCAATGGCAAACTCCACTCCATACATATATATGGGGAGGTACAAGCTCCAACTCGGTTTTACAGTGAAAACGGCAGGCACTTCAAACCGGCACTAGGAAACAGACTGAGAAACCAGAGTAAGGGTTTCTCCTGCAACCCGTTCCCTTTGTGCTGGATGAACGAACGTCTCTCCACATGCTCAGTTCTGAGAGATAAGTGTGTGTGAAAGCCGTCCTTCACCTAGCTTGAAGGGAACACAAAGTTTCTTTTCAGTGGCAAACACCACTCCATAAATTTATATGGGGAGGTACAAGCTCCAACTCGGTTTTACAGTGAAAACGGCAGGCACTTCAAACCGGCACTAGGAAACAGACTGAGAAACAAGAGTAAGGGTTTCTCCTGCAACCCGTTCCCTTTGTGCTGGATGAACGAACGTCTCTCCACATGCTCAGTTCTGAGAGATAAGTGTGTGTGAAAGCCGTCCTTCACCTAGCTTGAAGGGAACACAAAGTTTCTTTTCAGTGGCAAACTCCACTCCATACATATATATGGGGAGGAACAAGCTGTAACTCGGTTTTACAGTGAAAACGGCAGGCACTTCAAACCGGCACTAGGAAACAGACTGAGAAACCAGAGTAAGGGTTTCTCCTGCAACCCGTTCCCTTTGTGCTGGATGAACGAACGTCTCTCCACATGCTCAGTTCTGAGAGATAAGTGTGTGTGAAAGCCGTCCTTCACCTAGCTTGAAGGGAACACAAAGTTTCTTTTCAGTGGCAAACTCCACTCCATACATATATATGGGTAGGAACAAGCTGCAACTCGGTTTTACAGTGAAAACGGCAGGCACTTCAAACCGGCACTAGGAAACAGACTGAGAAACCAGAGTAAGGGTTTCTCCTGCAACCCGTTCCCTTTGTGCTGGATGAACGAACGTGTCTCCACATGCTCAGTTCTGAGAGATACGTGTGTGTGAAAGCCGTCCTTCACCTAGCTTGAAGGGAACACAAGTTTCTTTTCAGTGGCAAACTCCACTCCATACATATATATGGGGAGGTACAAGCTGCAACTCGGTTTTACAGTGAAAACGGCAGGCACTTCAAACCGGCACTAGGAAACACACTGCGAAACCAGAGTAAGAATTTCTCCTGCAACCCGTTCCCTTTGTTCTGGATGAACGAACGTCTCTCCACATGCTCAGTTCTGAGAGATAAGTGTGTGTGAAAGCCGTCCTTCACCTAGCTTGAATGGAACACATAGTTTCTTTCCAGTGGCAAACTCCACTCCATATATATATATGGGGTGGTACAAGCTCCAACTCGGTTTTACAGTGAAAACGGCAGGCACTTCAAACCGGCATTAGGAAACAGACTGAGAAACCAAAGTAAGGGTTTCTCCTGCAACCCGTTCCCTTTGTGCTGGATGAACGAACGTCTCTCCACATGCTCAGTTCTGAGAGTCATTTGTGTGTGAAAGCCGTCCTTCACCTAGCTTGAAGGGAACACAAAGTTTCTTTTCAGTGGCAAAATCCACTCCATACATATATATGGGGAGGTACAAGCTCCAACTCGATTTTACAGTGAAAACGGCAGGCACTTCAAACCGGCACTAGGAAACAGACTGAGAAACCAGAGTAAGGGTTTCTCCTGCAACCCGCTCCCTTTGTGCTGGATGAACGAACGTCTCTCCACATGCTCAGTTCTGAGAGATAAGTGTGTGTGAAAGCCGTCCTTCACCTAGCTTGAAGGGAACACAAAGTTTCTTTTCAGTGGCAAACTCCACTCCATACATATATATGCGGAGGTAGAAGTTGCAACTCGGTTTTACAGTGAAAACGGCAGGCACTTCCAACCGGCACTAAGAAACAGACTGAGAAACCAGTGTAAGGGTTTCTCCTGCAACCCGTTCCCTTTGTGCTGGATGAACGAACGTCTATCCACATGCTCAGTTCTGAGAGATAAATGTGTGTGAAAACCGTCCTTCACCTAGCTTGTAGGGAACACAAAGTTCCTTTTCAGTTGCAAACTCCACTCCATACATATATATGGGTAGGTACAAGGTCCAACTCGGTTTTACAGTGACAACTGCAGGAAAATCATAGCGGTACTAAGAAACAGACTGAGAAACCACAGTATGTGTTTCTCCGGCAACCCGTTCCCTTTGTGCTACATGAAAGAACGTCTCTCCATATGCTCAGTTGTGAGAGATAACTGTGTGTGGATGCCTTCCTTCACCTAGCTTGAAGGGAACACAAAGTTTCTTTTCAGTTGCAAACTCCACTCCATACATATATAAGGGGAGGTACAAGCTCCAACTCGGTTTTACAGTGACAACTGCCGGAACTTCAAACCGGCACTAGGAAACAGACTGAGAAACCACAGAAAGTGTTTCTCCTGCAACCCGTTCCCTTTGTGCTGGATGAACGAACGTCTCTCCACATGCTCAGTTCTGAGAGATAAGGGAGTGTGAAAGCCGTCCTTCCCCTAGCTTGAAGGGAACACAAAGTTTCTTTTTAGTTGCAAACTCCACTCCATACATATATATGGGGAGGTAAAAGCACCAACTCGGTTTTACAGTGAAAACGGCAGGCACATCAAAACGGCATTAGGAAACAGACTGAGAAGCCAGAGTAAGGGTTTCTCCTGCAACCCGTTCCCTTTGTGCTGGATGAACGAACGTCTCTCCACATGCTCAGTTCTGAGAGATAAGTGTGTGTGAAAGCCGTCCTTCACCTAGCTTAAAGGGAACAAAAAGTTTCTTTTCAGTGGCAAACTCCAATCCATACATATATATGGGGAGGAACAAGCTGCAACTCGGTTTTACAGTGAAAACGGCATGCACATCAAACCGGCACTAGGAAACAGACTGAGAAACCAGAGTAAGGGTTTCTCCTGCAACCCGTTCCCTTTGTGCTGGATGAACGAACGTCTCTCCACATGCTCAGTTCTGAGAGTTAAGTGTGTGTGAAAGCCGTCCTTCACCTAGCTTGAAGGGAACACAAAGTTTCTTTTCAGTTGCAAACTCCACTCCATACATATATATGGGGAGGTACAAGCTCCAACTCGGTTTTACAGTGAAAACGGCAGGCACTTCAAACCGGCACTAGGAAACAGACTGAGAAACCAGAGTAAGGGTTTCTCCTGCAACCCGTTCCATTTGTGCTGGATGAACGAACGTCTCTCCACATGCTCAGTTCTGAGAGATAAGTGTGTGTGAAAGCCGTCCTTCACCTAGCTTGAAGGGAACACAAAGTTTCTTTTCAGTGGCAAACTCCACTCCATACATATATATGGGGAGGTAAAAGCACCAACTCGGTTTTACAGTGAAAACGGCAGGCACTTCAAACCGGCACTAGGAAACAGACTGAGAAACCAGAGTAAGGGTTTCTCCTGCAACCCGTTCCCTTTTTGCTGGATGAACGAACGTCTCTCCACATGCTCAGTTCTGAGAGATAAGTGTGTGTGAAAGCCGTCCTTCACCTAGCTTGAAGGGAACACAAAGTTTCTTTTCAGTGGCAAACTCCACTCCATAAATATATATGGGGAGGTACAAGCTCCAACTCGGTTTTACAGTGAAAACGGCAGGCACTTCAAACCGGCACTAGGAAACAGACTGAGAAACAAGAGTAAGGGTTTCTCCTGCAACCCGTTCCCTTTGTGCTGGATGAACGAACGTCTCTCCACATGCTCAGTTCTGAGAGATAAGTGTGTGTGAAAGCCGTCCTTCACCTAGCTTGAAGGGAACACAAAGTTTCTTTTCAGTGGCAAACTCCACTCCATACATATATATGGGGAGGTAGAAGCTGCAACACGGTTTTACAGTGAAAACGGTAGGCACTTCAAACCGGCACTGGAAAACAGTCTGAGAAACCAGAGTAAGGATTTCTCCTGCAGACCGTTCCGTTTGTGCTGGATGAAAGAACGTCTCTCCACATGCTCAGTTCTGAGAGATAAGTGTGTGTGAAAGCCGTCCTTCACCTAGCTTGAAGGGAACACAAAGTTTCTTTTCAGTTGCAAACTGCACTCCATACATATATATGGGGAGGTACAAGTTCCAACTCGGTTCTACAGTGAAAACGGCAGGCATTTCAAACCGGCACTAGGAAACAGACTGAGAAACCAGAGTAAGGGTTTCTCCTGCAACCCGTTCCCTTTGTGCTGGATGAACGAACGTCTCTCCACGTGCTCAGTTCTGAGAGATAAGTGTGTGTGAAAGTCGTCCTTCACCTAGCTTGAAGGGAACAAAAAGTTTCTTTTCAGTTGCAAACTCCACTCCATAGATATATATGGGGAGGTAGAAGCTGAATCTAGGTTTTACAGTGAAAACTGCAGGCACTTAAAACCGGCACTAAGAAAAAGACTGAGAAACCAGAGTAAGGGTTTCTCCTGCAACCCGTTCCCTTTGTGCTGGATGAACCAACGTCTCTCCACAAGCTCAGTTCTGAGAGAAAAGTGTGTGTGAAAGCCGTCCTTCACCTAGCTTGAAGGGAACACAAAGTTTCTTTTCAGTGGCAAACTCCACTCCATACATATATATGGGTAGGTACAAGGTCCAACTCGGTTTTACAGTGACAACTGCAGGAAAATCATAGCGGTACTAAGAAACAGACTGAGAAACCACAGTATGTGTTTCTCCGGCAACCCGTTCCCTTTGTGCTACATGAAAGAACGTCTCTCCATATGCTCAGTTGTGAGAGATAACAGTGTGTGGATGCCTTCCTTCACCTAGCTTGAAGGGAACACAAAGTTTCTTTTCAGTTGCAAACTCCACTCCATACATATATAAGGGGAGGTACAAGCTCCAACTCGGTTTTACAGTGACAACTGCCAGAACTTCAAACCGGCACTAGGAAACAGACTGAGAAACCACAGAAAGTGTTTCTCCTGCAACCCGTTCCCTTTGTGCTGGATGAACGAACGTCTCTCCACATGCTCAGTTCTGAGAGATATGGGAGTGTGAAAGCCGTCCTTCCCCTAGCTTGAAGGGAACACAAAGTTTCTTTTTAGTTGCAAACTCCACTCCATACATATATATGGGGAGGTAAAAGCACCAACTCGGTTTTACAGTGAAAACGGCAGGCACATCAAAACGGCACTAGGAAACAGACTGAGAAGCCACAGTAAGGGTTTCTCCTGCAACCCGTTCCCTTTGTGCTGGATGAACGAACGTCTCTCCACATGCTCAGTTCTGAGAGATAAGTGTGTGTGAAAGCCGTCCTTCACCTAGCTTGAAGGGAACACAAAGTTTTTTTCAGTGGCAAACTCCACTCCATCCATATATATGGGGAGGTACAAACTCCAACTCGGTTTTACAGTGAAAACGGCAGGCACTTCAAACCGGCACTAGGAAACAGACTGAGAAACCAGAGTAAGGGTTTCTCCTGCAACCCGTTCCCTTTGTGCTGGATGAACGAACGTCTCTCCACATGCTCAGTTCTGAGAGATAAGTGTGTGTGAAAGCCGTCCTTCACCTAGCTTAAAGGGAACACAAAGTTTCTTTTCAGTGGCAAACTCCAATCCATACATATATATGGGGAGGAACAAGCTGCAACTCGGTTTTACAGTGAAAACGGCAGGCACATCAAACCGGCACTAGGAAACAGACTGAGAAACCAGAGTAAGGGTTTCTCCTGCAACCCGTTCCCTTTGTGCTGGATGAACGAACGTCTCTCCACATGCTCAGTTCTGAGAGTTAAGTGTGTGTGAAAGCCGTCCTTCACCTAGCTTGAAGGGAACACAAAGTTTCTTTTCAGTGGCAAACTCCACTCCATACATATATATGGGGAGGTACAAGCTGCATCTCGGTTTTACAGTGAAAACGGCAGGCACTTCAAACCGGCACTAGGAAACAGACTGAGAAACCAGAGTAAGGGTTTCTCCTGCAACCCGTTCCCTTTGTGCTGGATGAACGAACGTCTCTCCACATGCTCAGTTCTGAGAGATAAGTGTGTGTGAAAGCCGTCCTTCACCTAGCTTGAAGGGAACACAAAGTTTCTTTTCAGTGGCAAACTCCACTCCATCCATATATATGGGGAGGTACAAGCTCCAACTCGGTTTTACAGTGAAAACGGCAGGCACTTCAAACCGGCACTAGGAAACAGACTGAGAAACCAGAGTAAGGGTTTCTCCTGCAACCCGTTCCCTTTGTGCTGGATGAACGAACGTCTCTCCACATGCTCAGTTCTGAGAGATAAGTGTGTGTGAAAGCCGTCCTTCACCTAGCTTGAAGGGAACACAAAGTTTCTTTTCAGTGGCAAACTCCACTCCATACATATATATGGGGTGGTACAAGCTCCAACTCGGTTTTACAGTGAAAACGGCAGGCACTTCAAACCGGCACTAGGAAGCAGACTGAGAAACCAGAGTAAGGGTTTCTCCTGCAACCCGTTCCCTTTTTGCTGGATGAACGAACGTCTCTCCACATGCTCAGTTCTGAGAGATAAGTGTGTGTGAAAGCCGTCCTTCACCTAGCTTGAAGGGAACACAAAGTTTCTTTTCACTGGCAAACTCCACTCCATACATATATATGGGGAGGTACAAGCTCCAACTCGGTTTTACAGTGAAAACGGCAGGCACTTCAAACCGGCACTAGGAAACAGACTGAGAAACCAGAGTAAGGGTTTCTCCTGCAACCCGTTCCCTTTTTGCTGGATGAACGAACGTCTCTCCACATGCTCAGTTCTGAGAGATAAGTGTGTGTGAAAGCCGTCCTTCACCTAGCTTGAAGGGAACACAAAGTTTCTTTTCCGTTGCAAACTCCACTCCATAAATATATATGGGGGTCTAGAAGCTGTAACTCGGTTTTACGTGAAAAGGGCAGGCACTTCAATCCGGCACTAGGAAACAGACTGAGAAACCAGAGTTAGGGTTTCTCCTTCAACCCGTTCCCTTTGTGCTGGATGAACGAACGTCTCTCCACATGCTCAGTTCTGAGAGATAAGTGTGTGTGAAAGCCGTCCTTCACCTAGCTTGAAGGGAACACAAAGTTTCTTTTCAGTGGCAAACTCCACTCCATACATATATATGGGGAGGTAGAAGCTGCAACACGGTTTTACAGTGAAAACGGTAGGCACTTCAAACCGGCACTGGAAAACAGTCTGAGAAACCAGAGTAAGGATTTCTCCTGCAGACCGTTCCGTTTGTGCTGGATGAAAGAACGTCTCTCCACATGCTCAGTTCTGAGAGATAAGTGTGTGTGAAAGCCGTCCTTCACCTAGCTTGAAGGGAACACAAAGTTTCTTTTCAGTTGCAAACTGCACTCCATACATATATATGGGGAGGTACAAGTTCCAACTCGGTTCTTCAGTGAAAACGGCAGGCACTTCAAACCGGCACTAGGAAACAGACTGAGAATCCAGAGTAAGGGTTTCTCCTGCAACCCGTTCCCTTTGTGCTGGATGAACGAACGTCTCTCCACGTGCTCAGTTCTGAGAGAAAAGTGTGTGTGAAAGCCGTCCTTCACCTAGCTTGAAGGGAACACAAAGTTTCTTTTCAGTGGCAAACTCCACTCCATACATATATATGGGTAGGTACAAGGTCCAACTCGGTTTTACAGTGACAACTGCAGGAAAATCATAGCGGTACTAAGAAACAGACTGAGAAACCACAGTATGTGTTTCTCCGGCAACCCGTTCCCTTTGTGCTACATGAAAGAACGTCTCTCCATATGCTCAGTTGTGAGAGATAAGTGTGTGTGAAAGCCGTCCTTCACCTAGCTTGAAGGGAACACAAAGTTTCTTTTCAGTGGCAAACTCCACTCCATACATATATATGGGGAGGTACAAGCTCCAACTCGGTTTTACAGTGAAAACGGCAGGCACTTCAAACCGGCACTAGGAAACAGACTGAGAAACCAGAGTAAGGGTTTCTCCTGCAACCCGTTCCCTTTGTGCTGGATGAACGAACGTCTCTCCACATGCTCAGTTCTGAGAGATAAGTGTGTGTGAAAGCCGTCCTTCAACTAGCTTGAAGGGAACACAAAGTTTCTTTTCAGTGGCCAACACCACTCCATAAATATATATGGGGAGGTAAAAGCTCCAACTCGGTTTTACAGTGAAAACGGCAGGCACTTCAAACCGGCACTAGGAAACAGACTGAGAAACCAGAGTAAGGGTTTCTCCTGCAACCCGTTCCCTTTGTGCTGGATGAACGAACGTCTCTCCACATGCTCAGTTCTGAGAGTTAAGTGTGTGTGAAAGCCGTCCTTCACCTAGCTTGAAGGGAACACAAAGTTTCTTTTCAGTGGCAAACTCCACTCCATACATATATATGGGGAGGAACAAGTTGCAACTCGGTTTTACAGTGAAAACGGCAGGCACTTCAAACCGGCACTAGGAAACAGACTGAGAAACCAGAGTAAGGGTTTCTCCTGCAACCCGTTCCCTTTGTGCTGGATGAACGAACGTCTCTCCACATGCTCAGTTCTGAGAGACAAGTGTGTGTGAAAGCCGTCCTTCACCTAGCTTGAAGGGAACACAAAGTTTCTTTTCAGTGGCAAACTCCACTCCATACATATATATGGGGGGCTAGAAGCTGCAACTCGGTTTTACGTGAAAAGGGCAGGCACTTCAAACCGGCACTAGGAAACAGACTGAGAAACCAGAGTAAGGGTTTCTCCTGCAAACCGTTCCCTTTGTGGTGGATGAACGAACGTCTCTCCACATGCTCAGTTCTGAGAGATAAGTGTGTGTGAAAGCCGTCCTTCACCTATCTTGAAGGGAACACAAAGTTTCTTTTCAGTGGCAAACTCCACTCCATACATATATATGGGGAGGTAGAAGCTGCAACACGGTTTTACAGTGAAAAAGGTAGGCACTTCAAACCGGCACTGGAAAACAGTCTGAGAAACCAGAGTAAGGGTTTCTCCTGCAGCCCGTTCCGTTTGTGCTGGATGAACGAACGTCTCTCCACATGCTCAGTTCTGAGAGACAAGTGTGTGTGAAAGCCGTCTTTCACCTAGCTTGAAGGGAACACAAAGTTTCTTTTCAGTTGCAAACTGCACTCCATACATATATATGGGGAGATACAAGTTCCAACTCGGTTTTACAGTGAAAACGGCAGGCACTTCAAACCGGCACTAGGAAACAGACTGAGAAACCAGAGTAAGGGTTTCTCCTGCAACCCGTTCCCTTTGTGCTGGATGAACGAACGTCTCTCCACATGCTCAGTTCTGAGAGATAAGTGTGTGTGAAAGCCGTCCTTCACCTAGCTTGAAGGGAACACAAAGTTTCTTTTCAGTGGCAAACTCCACTCCATAAATATATATGGGCAGGTACAAGCTCCAACTCGATTTTACAGTGAAAACGGCAGGCACTTCAAACCGGCACTAGGAAACAGACTGAGAAACCAAAGAAAGGGTTTCTCCTGCAACCCGTTCCCTTTGTGCTGGATGAACGAACGTCTCTCCACATGCTCAGTTCTGAGAGATAAGTGTGTGTGAAAGCCGTCCTTCACCTATTTTGAAGGGAACACAAAGTTTCTTTTCAGTGGCAAACTCCACTTCATACATATATATGGGGAGGAACAAGCTCCAACTCGGTTTTACAGTGAAAACGGCAGGCACTTCAAACCGGCACTAGGAAACAGACTGAGAAACCAGAGTAAGGGTTTCTCCTGCAACCCGTTCCCTTTGTGCTGGATGAACGAACGTCTCTCCACATGCTCAGTTCTGAGAGTTAAGTGTGTGTGAAAGCCGTCCTTCACCTAGCTTGAAGGGAACACAAAGTTTCTTTTCAGTGGCAAACTCCACTCCATACATATATATGGGGAGGAACAAGCTGCAACTCGGTTTTACAGTGTAAACGGCAGGCACTTCAAACCGGCACTAGGAAACAGACTGAGAAACCAGAGTAAGGGTTTCTCCTGCAACCCGTTCCCTTTGTGCTGGATGAACGAACGTCTCTCCACATGCTCAGTTCTGAGAGACAAGTGTGTGTGAAAGCCGTCCTTCACCTAGCTTGAAGGGAACACAAAGTTTCTTTTCAGTTGCAAACTCCACTCCATAAATATATATGGGGGGCTAGAAGCTGCAACTCGGTTTTACGTGAAAAGGGCAGGCACTTCAAACCGGCACTAGGAAACAGACTGAGAAACCAGAGTAAGGGTTTCTCCTGCAACCCGTTCCCTTTGTGCTGGATGAACGAACGTCTCTCCACATGCTCAGTTCTGAGAGATAAGTGTGTGAGAAAGCCGTCCTTCACCTAGCTTGAAGGGAACACAAAGTTTCTTTTCAGTGGCAAACTCCACTCCATACATATATATGGGGAGGTAGAAGCTGCAACACGGTTTTACAGTGAAAACGGTAGGCACTTCAAACCGGCACTGGAAAACAGTCTGAGAAACCAGAGTAAGGGTTTCTCCTGCAACCCGTTCCCTTTGTGCTGGATGAACGAACGTCTCTCCACATGCTCAGTTCTGAGAGAAAAGTGTGTGTGAAAGCCGTCCTTCACCTAGCTTGAAGGGAACACAAAGTTTCTTTTCAGTTGCAAACTCCACTCCATACATATATATGGGTAGGTACAAGGTCCAACTCGGTTTTACAGTGACAACTGCAGGAAAATCATAGCGGTACTAAGAAACAGACTGAGAAACCACAGTATGTGTTTCTCCGGCAACCCGTTCCCTTTGTGCTACATGAAAGAACGTCTCTCCATATGCTCAGTTGTGAGAGATAAGTGTGTGTGAAAGCCGTCCTTCACCTAGCTTGAAGGGAACACAAAGTTTCTTTTCAGTGGCAAACTCCACTCCATCCATATATATGGGGAGGTACAAGCTCCAACACGGTTTTACAGTGAAAACGGCAGGCACTTCAAACCGGCACTAGGAAACAGACTGAGAAAGCAGAGTAAGGATTTCTCCTGCAACCCGTTCCCTTTGTGCTGGATGAACGAACGTCTCTCCACATGCTCAGTTCTGAGAGATAAGTGTGTGTGAAAGCCGTCCTTCACCTAGCTTGAAGGGAACACAAAGTTTCTTTTCAGTTGCAAACTCCACTCCATACATATATATGGGGAGGTACAAGCTCCAACTCGGTTTTACAGTGAAAAGGGCAGGCACTTCAAACCGGCACTAGGAAACAGACTGAGAAACCAGAGTAAGGGTTTCTCCTGCAACCCGTTTCCTTTGTGCTGGATGAACGAACGTCTCTCCACATGCTCAGTTCTGAGAGATAAGTGTGTGTGAAAGCCGTCCTTCACCTAGCTTGAAGGGAACACAAAGTTTCTTTTCAGTGGCAAACACCACTCCATAAATATATATGGGGTGGTACAAGCTCCAACTCGGTTTTACAGTGAAAACGGTAGGCACTTCAAACCGGCATTAGGAAACAGACTGAGAAACCAGAGTAAGGGTTTCTCCTGCAACCCGTTCCCTTTGTGCTGGATGAACGAACGTCTCTCCACATGCTCAGTTCTGAGAGATAAGTGTGTGTGAAAGCCGTCCTTCACCTAGCTTGAAGGGAACACAAAGTTTCTTTTCACTTGCAAACTCCACTCCATACATATATATGGGGAAGTACAAGCTCCAACTCGGTTTTACAGTGAAAGCTGCAGGCACTTCAAACCGGCACTAGGAAACAGACTGAGAAACCAGAGTAAGGGTTTCTCCTGCAACCCGTTCCATTTGTGCTGGATGAACGAACGTCTCTCCACATGTTCAGTTCTGAGATATAAGTGTGTGTGAAAGTCGTCCTTCACCTAGCTTGAAGGGAACACAAAGTTTCTTTTCAGTGGCAAACTGCACTCCATACATATATATGGGGAGGAACAAGCTGCAACTCGGTTTTACAGTGAAAACGGCAGGCACTTCAAACCGGCACTAGGAAACAGACTGAGAAACCAGAGTAAGGGTTTCTCCTGCAACCCGTTCCCTTTGTGCTGGATGAACGAACGTCTCTCCACATGCTCAGTTCTGAGAGATAAGTGTGTGTGAAAGCCGTCCTTCACCTAGCTTGAAGGGAACACAAATTTTCTTTTCAGTGGCAAACTCCAATCCATACATATATATGGGGAGGAACAAGCTGCAACTCGGTTTTACAATGAAAACGGCAGGCACTTCAAACCGGCACTAGGAAACAGACTGAGAAACCAGAGTAAGGGTTTCTCCTGCAACCCGTTCCCTTTGTGCTGGATGAACGAACGTCTCTCCACATGCTCAGTTCTGAGAGATAAGTGTGTGTGAAAGCCGTCCTTCACCTAGCTTGAAGGGAACACAAATTTTCTTTTCAGTGGCAAACTCCACTCCATACATATATATGGGGAGGAACAAGCTGCAACTCGGTTTTACAATGAAAACGGCAGGCACTTCAAACCGGCACTAGGAAACAGACTGAGAAACCAGAGTAAGGGTTTCTCCTGCAACCCGTTCCCTTTGTGCTGGATGAACGAACGTCTCTCCACATGCTCAGTTCTGAGAGATATGTGTGTGTGAAAGCCGTCCTTCACCTAGCTTGAAGGGAACACAAAGTTTCTTTTCAGTGGCAAACTCCACTTCATTCATATATATGGGGAGGTAGAAGCTGCAACTCGGTTTTACAGTGAAAACGGCAGGGACTTCAAACCGGCACTAGGAAACAGACTGAGAAACCAGAGTAAGGGTTTCTCCTGCAACCCGTTCCCTTTGTGCTGGATGAACGAACGTCTCTCCACATGCTCAGTTCTGAGAGATATGTGTGTGTGAAAGCCGTCCTTCACCTAGCTTGAAGGGAACACAAAGTTTCTTTTCAGTGGCAAAATCCACTTCATACATATATATGGGGAGGTAGAAGCTGCAACTCGGTTTTACAGTGAAAACGGCAGGGACTTCAAACCGGCACTAGGAATCAGACTGAGAAACCAGAGTAAGGGTTTCTCCTGCAACCCGTTCGTTCCCTTTGTGCTGGATGATCGAAAGTCTCTCCACATGCTCAGTTCTGAGAGATAAGTGTGTGTGAAAGCCGTCCTTCACCTAGCTTGAAGGGAACACAAAGTTTCTTTTCAGTGGCAAACGCCAGTCCATACATATATATGGGGAGGTACAAGCTGCAACTCGGTTTTACAGTGAAAACGGCAGGGACTTCAAACCGGCACTAGGAAACAGACTGAGAAACCAGAGAAAGGGTTTCTCCTGCAACCCGTTCTATTTGTGCTGGATGAACGAACGTCTCTCCACATGCTCAGTTCTGAGAGATACGTGTGTGTGAAAGCCGTCCTTCACCTAGCTTGAAGGGAACACAAGTTTCTTTTCAGTGGCAAACTCCACTCCATACATATATATGGGGAGGTACAAGCTGCAACTCGGTTTTACAGTGAAAACGGCAGGCACTTCAAACCGGCACTAGGAAACAGACTGAGAAACCAGAGTAAGGGTTTCTCCTGCAACCCGTTCCCTTTGTGCTGGATGAACGAACGTCTCTCCACATGCTCAGTTCTGAGAGATAAGTGTGTGTGAAAGCCGTCCTTCACCTAGCTTGAAGGGAACACAAAGTTTCTTTTCAGTGGCAAACTCCACTCCATACATATATATGGGGAGGTAGAAGCTGCAACTCGGTTTTACAGTGAAAACGGCAGGCACTTCAAACCGGCACTAGGAAACACACTGCGAAACCAGAGTAAGGGTTTCTCCTGCAAACCGTTCCCTTTGTGCTGGATGAACGAACGTCTATCCACATGCTCAGTTCTGAGAGTCATTTGTGTGTGAAAGCCGTCCTTCACGTAGCTTGAAGGGAACACAAAGTTTCTTTTCAGTGGCAAAATCCACTCCATACATATATATGGGGAGGTACAAGCTCCAACTCGATTTTACAGTGAAAACGGCAGGCACTTCAAACCGGCACTAGGAAACAGATTGAGAAACCAGAGTAAGGGTTTCTCCTGCAACCAGCTCCCTTTGTGCTGGATGAACGAACGTCTCTCCACATGCTCAGTTCTGAGAGTTAAGTGTGTGTGAAAGCCGTCCTTCACCTAGCTTGAAGGGAACACATAGTTCCTTTTCAGTTGCAAACTCCATTCCATACATATATATGGGGAGGTAGAAGCTGAAACTCGGTTTTACAGTGAAAACTGCAGGCACTTAAAACCGGCACTAAGAAAAAGACTGAGAAACCAGAGTAAGGGTTTCTCCTGCAACCCGTTCCCTTTGTGCTGGATGAACCAACGTCTCTCCACAAGCTCAGTTCTGAGAGAAAAGTGTGTGTGAAAGCCGTCCTTCACCTAGCTTGAAGGGAACACAAAGTTTCTTTCCAGTTGCAAACTCCACTCCATACATATATATGGGTAGGTACAAGGTCCAACTCGGTTTTACCGTGACAACTGCAGGAAAATCATAGCGGTACTAAGAAACAGACTGAGAAACCACAGTATGTGTTTCTCCGGCAACCCGTTCCCTTTGTGCTGGATGAACGAACGTCTCTCCACATGCTCAGTTCTGAGAGATAAGTGTGTGTGAAAGCCGTCCTTCACCTAGCTTGAAGGGAACACAAAGTTTCTTTTCAGTGGCAAACTACACTCCATACATATATATGGGGAGGTACAAGCTCCAACTCGGTTTTACAGTGAAAACGGCAGGCACTTCAAACCGGCACTAGGAAACAGACTGAGAAACCAGAGTAAGGGTTTCTCCTGCAACCCGTTCCCTTTTTGCTGGATGAAGGAACGTCTCTCCACATGCTCAGTTCTGAGAGATAAGTGTGTGTGAAAGCCGTCCTTCACCTAGCTTGAAGGGAACACAAAGTTTCTTTTCAGTGGCAAACTCCACTTCATACATATATATGGGGAGGTACAAGCTCCAACTCGGTTTTACAGTGAAATCGGCAGGCACTTCAAACCGGCACTAGGAAACAGACTGAGAAACCAGAGTAAGGGTTTCTCCTGCAACCCGTTCCCTTTGTGCTGGATGAACGAACGTCTCTCCACATGCTCAGTTCTGAGAGATAAGTGTGTGTGAAAGCCGTCCTTCACCTAGCTTGAAGGGAACACAAAGATTCTTTTCAGTGGCAAACTCCACTCCATACATATATATGGGGAGGAACAAGCTGCAACTCGGTTTTACAGTGAAAACGGCAGGCACTTCAAACCGGCACTAGGAAACAGACTGAGAAACCAGAGTAAGGGTTTCTCCTTCAACCCGTTCCCTTTTTGCTGGATGAACGAACGTCTCTCCACATGCTCAGTTCTGAGAGATAAGTGTGTGTGAAAGCCGTCCTTCACCTAGCTTGAAGGGAACACAAAGATTCTTTTCAGTGGCAAACTCCACTCCATACATATATATGGGGAGGAACAAGCTGCAACTCGGTTTTACAGTGAAAACGGCAGGCACTTCAAACCGGCACTAGGAAACAGACTGAGAAACCAGAGTAAGGGTTTCTCCTTCAACCCGTTCCCTTTGTGCTGGATGAACGAACGTCTCTCCACATGCTCAGTTCTGAGAGTTAAGTGTGTGTGAAAGCCGTCCTTCACTTAGCTTGAAGGGAACACAAAGTTTCTTTTCAGTGGCAAACTCCAATCCATACATATATATGGGGAGGTACAAGCTCCAACTCGGTTTTACAGTGAAAACGGCAGGCACTTCAAACCGGCACTAGGAAACAGACTGAGAAACCAGAGTAAGGGTTTCTCCTGCAACCCGTTCCCTTTGTGCTGAATGAACGAACGTCTCTCCACATGCTCAGTTCTGAGAGATAAGTGTGTGTGAAAGCCGTCCTTCACCTAGTTTGAAGGGAACACAAAGTTTCTTTTCAGTGGCAAACTCTACTTCATACATATATATGGGTAGGAACAAGCTGCAACTCGGTTTTACAGTGAAAACGGCAGGCACTTCAAAACGGCACTAGGAAACAGACTGAGAAACCAGAGTAAGGGTTTCTCCTGCAACCCGTTCCCTTTGTGCTGGATGAATGAACGTCTCTCCACATGCTCAGTTCTGAGAGTTAAGTGTGTGTGAAAGCCGTCCTTCACCTAGCTTGAAGGGAACACAAAGTTTCTTTTCAGTGGCAAACTCCACTCCATACATATATATGGGGAGGAACAAGCTGCAACTCGGTTTTACAGTGAAAACGGCAGGGACTTCAAACCGGCACTAGGAAACAGACTGAGAAACCAGAGTAAGGGTTTCTCCTGCAACCCGTTCCCTTTGTGCTGGATGAACGAACGTCTCTCCACATGCTCAGTTCTGAGAGATAAGTGTGTGAGAAAGCCGTCCTTCACCTAGCTTGAAGGGAACACAAAGTTTCTTTTCAGTGGCAAACTCCACTCCATACATATATATGGGGAGGTAGAAGCTGCAACACGGTTTTACAGTGAAAACTGTAGGCACTTCAAACCGGCACTGGAAAACAGTCTGAGAAACCAGAGTAAGGGTTTCTCCAGCAGCCCGTTCCGTTTGTGCTGGATGAACGAACGTCTCTCCACATGCTCAGTTCTGAGTGATAAGTGTGTGTGAAAGCCGTCCTTCACCTAGCTTGAAGGGAACACAAAGTTTCTTTTCAGTGGCAAACTCCACTCCATACATATATATGGGGAGGAACAAGCTGCAACTCGGTTTTACAGTGAAAACGGTTGGCACTTCAAACCGGCACTGGAAAACAGTCTGAGAAACCAGAGTAAGGGTTTCTCCTGCAACCCGTTCCCTTTGTGCTGGATGAACGAACGTCTCTCCACATGCTCAGTTCTGAGAGATAAGTGTGTGTGAAAGCCGCCCTTCACCTAGCTTGAAGGGAACACAAATTTTCTTTTCAGTGGCAAACTACACTCCATACATATATATGGGGAGGAACAAGCTGCAACTCGGTTCTACAATGAAAACGGCAGGCACTTCAAACCGGCACTAGGAAACAGACTGAGAAACCAGAGTAAGGGTTTCCCCTGCAACCCGTTCCCTTTGTGCTGGATGAACGAACGTCTCTCCACATGCTCAGTTCTGAGAGATAAGTGTGTGTGAAAGCCGTCCTTCACCTAGCTTGAAGGGAACACAAAGTTTCTTTTCAGTTGCAAACCCCAATCCATACATATATATGGGGATGTAAAAGCTCCAACTCGGTTTTACAGTGAAATCGGCAGGCACTTCAAACCGGCATTAGGAAACAGACTGTGAAACCAGAGTAAGGGTTTCTCTTGCAACCCGTTCCCTTTGTGCTGGATGAACGAACGTCTCTCCACATGCTCAGTTCTGAGAGATAAGTGTGTGTGAAAGCCGTCCTCCACCTAGCTTGAAGGGAACACAAAGTTTCTTTTCAGTTGCAAACTCCACTCCATACATATATATGGGGAGGTACAAGCTCCAACTCGGTTTTACAGTGAAAACTGCAGGCACTTCAAACCGGCACTAGGAAACAGACTGAGAAACCAGAGTAAGGGTTTCTCCTGCAACCCGTTCCCTTTGTGCTGGATGAACGAACGTCTCTCCACATGCTCAGTTCTGAGATATAAGTGTGTGTGAAAGCCGTCCTTCACCTAGCTTGAAGGGAACACAAAGTTTCTTTTCAGTGGCAAACTCCACTCCATACATATATATGGGGAGGTACAAGCTGCAACTCGGTTTTACAGTGAAAACGGCAGGCACTTCAAACCGGCACTAGGAAACAGACTGAGAAACCAGAGTAAGGGTTTCTCCTGCAACCCGTTCCCTTTGTGCTGGATGAACGAACGTCTCTCCACATGCTCAGTTCTGAGAGATAAGTGTGTGAGAAAGCCGTCCTTCACCTAGCTTGAAGGGAACACAAAGTTTCTTTTCAGTGGCAAACTCCACTCCATACATATATATGGGGAGGTAGAAGCTGCAACACGGTTTTACAGTGAAAACTGTAGGCACTTCAAACCGGCACTGGAAAACAGTCTGAGAAACCAGAGTAAGGGTTTCTCCAGCAGCCCGTTCCGTTTGTGCTGGATGAACGAACGTCTCTCCACATGCTCAGTTCTGAGTGATAAGTGTGTGTGAAAGCCGTCCTTCACCTAGCTTGAAGGGAACACAAAGTTTCTTTTCAGTGGCAAACTCCACTCCATACATATATATGGGGAGGTAGAAGCTGCAACACGGTTTTACAGTGAAAACGGTTGGCACTTCAAACCGGCACTGGAAAACAGTCTGAGAAACCAGAGTAAGGGTTTCTCCTGCAACCCGTTCCCTTTGTGCTGGATGAACGAACGTCTCTCCACATGCTCAGTTCTGAGAGATAAGTGTGTGTGAAAGCCGCCCTTCACCTAGCTTGAAGGGAACACAAATTTTCTTTTCAGTGGCAAACTACACTCCATACATATATATGGGGAGGAACAAGCTGCAACTCGGTTCTACAATGAAAACGGCAGGCACTTCAAACCGGCACTAGGAAACAGACTGAGAAACCAGAGTAAGGGTTTCCCCTGCAACCCGTTCCCTTTGTGCTGGATGAACGAACGTCTCTCCACATGCTCAGTTCTGAGAGATAAGTGTGTGTGAAAGCCGTCCTTCACCTAGCTTGAAGGGAACACAAAGTTTCTTTTCAGTTGCAAACCCCAATCCATACATATATATGGGGATGTAAAAGCTCCAACTCGGTTTTACAGTGAAATCGGCAGGCACTTCAAACCGGCATTAGGAAACAGACTGTGAAACCAGAGTAAGGGTTTCTCTTGCAACCCGTTCCCTTTGTGCTGGATGAACGAACGTCTCTCCACATGCTCAGTTCTGAGAGATAAGTGTGTGTGAAAGCCGTCCTCCACCTAGCTTGAAGGGAACACAAAGTTTCTTTTCAGTTGCAAACTCCACTCCATACATATATATGGGGAGGTACAAGCTCCAACTCGGTTTTACAGTGAAAACTGCAGGCACTTCAAACCGGCACTAGGAAACAGACTGAGAAACCAGAGTAAGGGTTTCTCCTGCAACCCGTTCCCTTTGTGCTGGATGAACGAACGTCTCTCCACATGCTCAGTTCTGAGATATAAGTGTGTGTGAAAGCCGTCCTTCACCTAGCTTGAAGGGAACACAAAGTTTCTTTTCAATGGTAAACTCCACTCCATACATATATATGGGGAGGTAGAAGCTGCAACTCGATTTTACAGTAAAACGGCAGGCACTTCAAACCGGCATTAGGAAACAGACTGAGAAACCAGAGTAAGGGTTTTTGCTGCAGCCCGTTCCCTTTGTGCTGGATGAACGAACGTCTCTCCACATGCTCAGTTCTGAGAGATAAGTGTGTGTGAAAGCCGTCCTTCACCTAGCTTGAAGGGAACACAAAGTTTCTTTTCAGTGGCAAACTCCACTCCATACATATATATGGGGAGGAACAAGCTGCAACTCGGTTTTACAGTGAAAACGGCAGGCACTTCAAACCGGCACTAGGAAACAGACTGAGAAACCAGAGTAAGGGTTTCTCCTGCAGCCCGTTCCCTTTGTGCTGGATGAACGAACGTCTCTCCACATGCTCAGTTCTGAGAGATAAGTGTGTGTGAAAGCCGTCCTTCACCTAGCTTGAAGGGAACACAAAGTTTCTTTTCAGTGGCAAACTCCACTCCATACATATATATGGGGAGGTAGAAGCTGCAACTCGGTTTTACAGTGAAAACGGCAGGGACTTCAAACCGGCACTAGGAAACAGACTGAGAAACCAGAGTAAGGGTTTCTCCTGCAACCCGTTCGTTCCCTTTGTGCTGGATGAACGAAAGTCTCTCCACATGCTCAGTTCTGAGAGATAAGTGTGTGTGAAAGCCGTCCTTCACCTAGCTTGAAGGGAACACAAAGTTTCTTTTCAGTGGCAAACTCCACTCCATACATATATATGGGGAGGTACAAGCTGCAACTCGGTTTTACAGTGAAAACGGCAGGGACTTCATACCGGCATTAGGAAACAGACTGAGAAACCAGAGTAAGGGTTTCTCCTGCAACCCGTTCCCTTTGTGCTGGATGAACGAAAGTCTCTCCACATGTTCAGTTCTGAGATGTAAGTGTGTATGGAAGCCGTCCTTCAACTAGCTTGAAGGGAACACATAGTTTCCTTTCAGTTGCCAACTCTACTCCACACATATATATTGCGAGGTACAAGCTCTAACTCGCTTTTACAGTGAAAACTGCAGAAACTTGAAACCGGCACTAGGAAACAGACTGAGAATCCACAGTTAGTGTTTCCCCTGCAACCCGTTCCCTTTGTGCTAGATGAACGAACGTCTCTCCACATGCTCAGTTCTGAGAGATAAATGTGTGTGTAATCCGTCCTTCACCTAGCTTCAATGGAAGAACAAGTTTCTTTTTAGTTTCAATGTCCTCTATCTGCATATATTTGTGGAGGTACAGGTTCCAACTCTGTTTTTCAGTAAATGCTGCAGGAAAATTCAAATGGTAGTAGGAAACAGATTGAGAAACCTGAGTAAGGTTTTCTACTGCCAACTGTTTCCTTTGTGCTACCTGAACGAAAGTCTGTCCCCTTGCTTAGTTATAAGATTAAAGTGTGTGTCAAAGCATTCCTTCTCATCGCTTGTTGAGAGCATAAGGTTCCTTTTCAGTTGGAAACTCTTCTACATACATATATATGGGGAGGTACAAGCTCCAAAGCTATTTTATAGTGAAAACTGCAGGAACTTCAAATCGCCACCTGGAAACAGACTAAGAAACCAGAGAACGTGTTTCTCCTGCCACCGGTTCCCTTTTTTCTAGATAAACGAACGTGTCTCTACCTGCTCTATTCTGAGAGATTAGTGTGTGTGAAAGACGAACTTAACCTATCTTGTTGGGGATACAAAGTTTCTTTTCAGTTGGAAACTCATCTATATAAATATATATGGGAGGTACTATCTCCAAATCGTCTCTATATTGGAAACTGCTGGAACTTCAAATCGGCACTAGGAAACAGACTGAGAAACCAGAGTAAATATTTCTCCTACAACACGTTCCCTTTGTTCTTGATGAACGAACGTCTCTCCACATGCTGAATTCTGAGATATAATTGTCTGTATATGCCGACCTTCACCTACCTTGTTTGGAAAAGAAAGTTTCTTTCCAGTTGGAAACGCGGCTTCATACATATATTTGGGGAGGTACTAGCTCCAACACTCTTTTACAGAGAAATTTGCTGGAACTTCAACCCGGCACTAGGAAACCGACTGAGAACCCAGTCTAAGTGTTTCTCCTACAACCCGTTACCTTTGTGCTGGTGGAACGAACGTCTCTCCACTTGCTCAGTTCTGAGAGATAATTGTGTGTGAAAGCCGTCCTTCACCTAGCTTGTTTGAAGCACAATTTTTTTTTTGCAGTTGGAAACTCAACTTCATACATTTATATGGGGAAGTTCCTGCTCCAAGTCTGTTTTACTTTGAAAACTGCAGTATCTTCAAACAGGCACTAGGAAGTGTTCTGAAAACCGGGAGTAATTGTGTCCTCTTCAAACGATTGCCTTTAATCTAGGAGAATGATCTTGCATCCACATGCTCCATTCTGAGTGTTAAGTGTGTGTGAATGCCTTCAATAACCGACCTTGTTTGGAAACAAACTTTCTTTTCAGTTTAAAACTAAACTATATACGTTTATGGGGATGTAATAGCTGCAACTCGATTTTACCCTGAATTGTTCATGTGGGGGGACGTTCCTTCATCTAACATAAATGGTATTGTTTGAAGTTGAAACTCTTACTCTCGTTTCTAAGTATGTTTCTTATTGCCGGTTTTAAGTTCTTGCAGTTCTCACTGTTAAACCGTGTTGGAACTAGTGTCTCCACATGTTTATGTCTGTTGTGTATTTTCCCACTCAAAAGAAAGTGTGTGTTCCCAACTAGCTAGGTGATGTCAGCTTTCACACACCCTTAACTCTCAGAATTGAGCTTGTGGTGAGACATTCATTCATCTAGCTTAAAAGGAATGGGTTGCTGTGGATACACTTACTCTATTTTCTCGTTTTGTGTCCTAGTGCCGGTTTGAGTTTCATTGAATTTTCTCTGTAAAACAGTGTTGGAAGTTGTTCCTCCACATATATACATACATAGTGTAGATACCCACTGAAAAAAACATGTTCCTTACAAGCTAGGGGATTTATGGCTTCCCACTCTCTTAACTGTCAGAATTGAGCATGTAGAGATGTTCGTTCATCTAGCCTAAGGGGAGTGATTTCTATAGTAAGAATTATTCTTGTTTTTCAGTATGTTTTCCTAGTGCCGGTTTGAATTTCATGCAGTTTTTACTCTAAAACCAACTTGGGGCTTGTACCTGTCCATATATATGTAAGTAGTGAATTTTCCAACTGAAAAGGATCTGTGTTTTCCCTACAAGCTATGTGATTGGTGGCTTTCACACACACTTAACTCTCAGAATTTTGCTTGTGGAGAATCTTTCATTCATCTAGCATAAAGGGAATGGTTTGTAGTTGAAACACATGCTCTGGTTTCTCAGTCTGTTTTCCTATTGCTGGTTTGAATTTCATGCAGTTTCAGTGTAAAACCAAATTGTAGATAGTCTTCCCCTTAGATATATCTGTGGTGTGGTTCCCCACTCAAAAGAAACTGTGTTTTCTCAACAAAATATTTAATTGATTGCTTTCAGACACATTCAACTCTCAGAAATTAGCTGTGGAGAGGCGTTCATTCTTCTAGCATAGAAGAAATGGATAGCATTTGAAAGACTTACTCTGATTTCCTGTATGGTTTTTTAGTGCCGGTATGAAGTTCATGTAATTTTCACTGTAAAACCATGTTGGAGCTCGTATCCCCCCATATATATGTATGTATTCCAGTTACCCACTCAAAGAAAACTTTGTCTTCCCTTCAAGCTAGGTGATTGACAGTTTTGACACACATTCAACCCTCAGAATTTGACATGTGTGGAGGCATTCTTTTATCCATCTTAAAAGGCAGAGTGAAATGTAGAAACGCATTCTCTGATTTCTCTCATGTTTCCAAGCGCCGGTTTCAAGGTAATAGTAGTTTTCAGTGGAAAATACAATTACAGCGAGTGCTCCCCCTTGGATATTTAAGTTGCGTTGGTCCCCCGACCAGAGACTCTGGCTTTCGAAGAAGTTAGGTGAAGGACGGCTCCAACACACATACTTATGTCAGAATTGACCATGTGCTGAGGCATTCTATCTTCCAGCATTAAAGGTTTAGTGACATTTAGAAACACTCTGATTTCTCAGCATGTTTCTGAAAGCCGGTTTCAAGGAAAAGCGGTTTGCTGTGGAAAACCGAGTTGGTACTAATCATCCCCATATATATGAAAGCAGCGGAGTTTCCCTAGTTCAGAAACTCTAGGATTCCTACAAGCTAGGTGATGGTGTGCTTCCACACACATACAGACCTGAAAGCAGAGCATGTGGAGAGTCATTATTTCATCCAGCATAAAAGGCAGAGTGACATTTAGAAACACATTCTCTGATTTATCAGCCTATTTCCTAACGCCGCTTTCAAAGTAAAAGTGTTTTGTTGTGGAAAAACGAATTGGAGCCATTGCCTCCCCTTAGATATGCTAGTAGTGTAGTTCCCCAAGACCAGAAACTCTGGGTTTCCAAGAAGGTAGGTGAAGGACGTCTCCAACACAGTTTCAGATGTCAGAAGTGAGTATGTGGAGAGGCATTCTTTCATCCAGCATTGAAAGTTAAGTGACATACAGAAACACTTACTCTGATTTCTCAGCATGTTTCTCAAAGCCGGTTTCAAATGAAAGTGATTTGCAGTGGAAAACCGAGTTGGTGCTAGTACATCCCCATATATATGAAAGCAGCGTAGTTTTCCTAGGCCAGAAACTCTGGTTTCCCAACAAGCTATTGGAAGGACGGCCTCCACATGCATACAGATCTGAAAATTGAGCATGTAGAGAGACATTCTTTCATCCAGCATAAAAGACAGAGGGACTTCTAGACACGCATTCTCTGATTTCTTAGAATGTTTCTTAACGCTGGTTTCAAAGTAAAAGTCGTTTGCTGTAGATAACCCTGTTGGAGTTTGTGCCTCCCCTTACATATGTAAGTAGTGTAGATGCTCTAAGACAGAAGCTCTGTGTTCCCAAAAATCTAGTTTTACAACGGCTTCCACACAGATTGAGATGTCAGAAGTGAGCATGTGGAGAGGCGTTCTTTCATCCAGCATAAGAGGTAGAGTGACATGTAGAAACACTCTGATTTCTCAGCATGATTCTTAAAGCCGGTCTCAGGTAAAAGCGGTTTGCAATGGAAAAGCGCCCTGGAGTTTTTGCCTCCCTTCAGATATGTAACCAGCTTAATTTCCCGTGGCCAGAAACACTGGGTTTCCAAAAACCTAGATGAAGGAGGCTTCCACACAGATTCCGTTCCCAAAATGGTACATGTGGGGAAGCATTCCTTTATCTAACCTAAACAGCAAGGCTACAACTCAAGCACTTACCATGATTTCTCAGCATGTTTCCTAGAGTAGGTTTAAAGCTAAAAGCACTTTTTGCTCAAAAAACTTGTTAGAGCTTGTTCCTTCTCTTATATTTATAGGTTGGTCAGTGCTCTTAACACCGAAATTCTGTGTTCCAACAGGGTTGGCGAAGGATGGTTGGCACAAACATTCGGGTTTCTCTCCTCCTCACTCTTCTGCTAAGGGAACCATGCAGGTTGTCTATTCTGGAAGCCAAGGAAATTTTTTTCATTTAGGAGCAGCCTCGGAGAAAACTGAGGCCTGCTTCTGCTCCTTTACCCTGCTAGATTTCCTCTTGCTGCATTTCCAGATACTCACGTGTGAGTTCCTTTAACCAAGTAATTATTTCAAGGAAAATTTGCAGGTTTCCATAAGGTCACTACTTCTTTTATATTCTTGTTGTTTTAATACCTCTCTTCCATCTCTTTATCTCCAGGTGTCTCATTTCTATGTCCTTTGGTTGGGGCTGAAGGCTAATCAGCAATACTGTAGAAATTATTGCTTGATATTACTGAACTATTTTCTTTCCATGAATATTTGAATAATCATTGGATTTTAGGGACGATAGTTTCTTTAAAAAAATTCTGGTAATTATCTTGTGGGTGATTCTGATTCTCTTCCTCTAGAATTATGTTGCTTAATTTCTGAATAAGTGATGCTTTCACAGAGCTCAAAATTCCAAAGGTTTGAGTGCCACCACTCTCCCGAAGCCTTTCAAACTTTTCCTTGGGGGCATTCAGAACTGCGTGTGTGTGTGTGTGTGTGTGTGTGTGTGTGTGTTTGTGTGTATGTGTGTGTGTGTGTCCTTCTGGAGTTAGTTTAGCCTGAAATGAGCAAAGGCAAGTACCCCCATTTTACACAAACAGCAGACGACTTTCACAATTTTATACCTTTTAAAAATATATGAACTGTAATGTTGTAGAACTTTACAAGAGGCAGTGACCTTCAGTACTGTCAGCAATGGAGGCAGAACAGTTGGAGGGACAAAAGGTGCTCGTGCTCAGTGGCTGAACTCACACAACATCCACGGCCTCCTCTGGTTACTCTTATAGGGTGGGTGCTGTCTGCAGGCTTTCAGGGCTCTGCCCCCCTCCCCACCAAATATATATATTAGAAAAAGTGTTGAGCCTCAGTAAAAAAACAATAAAGACTTAGTAGGGGAAATTGAGTTTATTGTTTTTAAAAAGAAAAATTAGCATCCAGGTAGTTTAATTTCAGCTCCTAATAGACTGATGTGATGACATTGACAAGGATGCAGGTGTTTACCTGCAAGATCATGGGGCAGGACTGGAGACGCTGAAGCAGCAATCACCACACACAAACTTCACTGCTGTTCTTGACAGCCTTATTGAATTACTTGATTTAAAATAGACCATAGATGTTAAATATCATCATTTGGAGAAACAAGTTCTTCTGAAATCTTATATACTAATGTAACTGAATTGGATAAAGAATTAGTAAATGTGTAATAAAGTATCCAAGGAGGTAATGATTACTGAAAACACCACAAATTGGAGAGGACCACAGCATAATGTGCATATATATTTTAATGATCTGGAAGAAATAGCTCAGCAGTGTACTCAAGACATCTAGAGATGATGTCAAATGTGGTTGTCCTTGGATAGCTTTCTGTGAATGTTAGAGTGAAGTCAGGGTCAAGCACGCAAGTTTAGCTTAAAAGCAAAAGGTGAAACAGACTTGTTTTCAAAAAGCTATTGTGTCTGGGGAGAAATCATCGAATCCATGGGTCAAGGGAAGGAAAAAACCTAGTGACCACGTGACTGTTTCAGGAGCTTGTAGTAAAATGACAGTTGACAATTGTGTAAATTAGATATGATCTTGATGTCCAACTGACCCAATGATCTTTAGTCCATGTGCCAAAAATATATCAAGGAATAAATACTGATCTATGTTTTGTCAGCTCTGTTGTCCCCCCTTCAAGCCTGCATTCTGATTGGGAAACTAAGATCTTCTACTGCAGGGAGGGGGATTTTCAAAAAAGGAGTGTCCCCCAAAGGAGAAAATAAAGAAAAAGTAGATGTACACTGTAGAGACACAGGGAGATCTGTTGAGCCAGATGACACTTGCTTTACTGTCGATTAGTAGGAGGTGCAGCTTTTTGATGAGTTGGGTACCATGTTGCTGCCTTTCTCAAGGTATTGCCCAAGGCTCATGAGAAGGGATGAAGTGGGGTCAAGGAATTAGCCTCTGAAAGCCCTTTGCCATGGATGTTGTCTCTATTTTCCACTTTTAAGCTTTAGGTTAGACAAGTTGCTGTGTCTTGCTAAGTGAGCTACAGACAGTAAGTACATCTTGAAGCACACGGCTCTTTCCTCCTCACTGCAGCAGAGAACCTCTGCATTGAAGCTTCCAGAGATGTCATCAGTGGTCATTTTTCATGTTAGGAATCAGTAAGGATGCTATGTCCACATGGATGGGGAGGGTAAGATTTCAGTCTCTAAAGTGGTAATGATGGGTTGACCTTTTCACTTAAAGAGTCTCACATCAACAAATGCGGGTCTGTTCTGGACCAAGAAGAAACAAATGTTTGAAAAAGAATAGCTTGAAAGGTCAGTGGGACATGCCAGGCATCTTCTTCATGTCTTCAACTACGGGTATCAAACATGGGTTTCCTATCCTGAGTGATACTGACAATTTGTCATGCTCTGTGCCTCATGTATACCGAAGGCTTTCCTAAATAAAATATCTAGAAATGGTATCATTCTTGATATCTGTTAAACAGGGGAAGATGAAGGAATTAAAATTAGTCCCTAATGTGCATTGATTGTTTTAAAGACATCAATTTTATAGAAACTTTTGAAGAATTAAAGAGACAGAAAATTGCAAAGCACCTTCTCCTTCTGGTAGAAAACTGTTCTGTTTTCCTTTTTTGATGAATGTGACATAGAATCAGTACTACTATTGTTTGTATTGTACTTAGTGTTAACAGAGTGATTCACAGATATTGTCCTATTTCTTCTGTGCAATGACCTCTGGGAGAAAAGATTTCCTAGTTATGCTTTTAAATGTCTATTTCTTAACTCTGTCTAAAACCAGATTGATTGAGCTCCATTTACTCAATTTAGAAGGCTGGACTGATTAATTGTGTCAGAACATTCCAGGAGGCAGAGGAAAGGAAGAGACAGGGGTTCTACACGATGGAAGCCGGTCCTGAAATGATTTGACCAGCAGTCTTATCCATTTTTCTCAAGGCTGGAAACAAAACACAACCCAAGACAAGGAAAACAGGGAGCCCATGTGACTCCAGCCTTGGCACGTAGAGTCACGGCTGTCCTCCTATGCCTTGGAGAAGAGGATGTTTTGGGTCTCTGTTCTACAATCTCTGTTTTGCTTATTCTCCACAGTGTCTTGTTTTACTGGCATATGCTGAAACTTGAGTTACATTTCATAGCATTAAAACAAAAATCAAGATCTCTTTATCATTTATTAACTATCTGGTAAATAGTTTTTGGTGAATTTTAACTTTATTATTAGGACTTACCGTGGCAATATACAATACCTAGTTCCCCAGATAACAGCAGTGGCTTACACATGCTAAACTTGAATTTCCCTCTTACATAAAGAAGTCAAGCAATCAGCACCGCAGGGCTGGTTGGCATGAAGGCCCCAGGGTCAGAGAACCAGATGCCTGTTGCTTTCAGCCCGTCAACCTGATGGCCCAAAGTGTCTGCCTGAGGGTCAACCATCAGGCCACATTCCAGGCAGCAGACAGGAGGGAAGAAAGGTGCTTCAGTTCCCTTTTGGGATGGTTCTGTGAAGTCCCTGGTAGCTTTCCTGCTTTTATCTTGCTTTAGACAGAGGGCTGAGAGACAGCTTGCTATGAGGTAAGCTCAGCTCAGGACCGGCCATCTCCCTCGAGGGGAGGGGAGGGAGGGGGCGGGGAGGCAGCACTCATCCTGCACGTGGTGTAAGGCACCTCGATGAGCCGCCGGGGGCCTCCGCAGTCCGTCCGTTGCTTCGGGCTGCACTGAGCGGCTGGTAACCGTTGAGATTTTCACGTAGAGGTGCGTGTATGCTGGAACAATTGCTCGGTTCATTTAAACTAGTGGCTACCAGAGCACGTTGGAGAACACATTTGTTCTCACCTTCTAGCCAGTGACCCTCCCGCCAGGTTTCTTTCCTGCTGTTCATTTCCATGTTATTTTCCAAGACTTCCGGAGGAAATGTAAGCAGCCTGATGCTCAAATGCTTTTCTGTGTGATTCCCCCCTTGTTCATTGAAGGAACTACAAATTGCCTAGAGAACAGTGGACGAAATGCCAAACCCCCATTTTTTTAAAGGTCTGAGATTTGGTGTTAGAAAATAGAAGAAAATTCCAGAAACACCCTTAAGAAACATTATTTCTTTCAAATGTGATTTGGAACAACAAAGGACAATATATTTTATAGCACAACATTTAAGACAACTGAATTGGCAGTAAGGTCACATAATGAAATGTCCAACAAGTCTTTTTATTTCTCCTGGAAATTCCTTGGTTCTTGGTGTAAATTTTTAATAATTAATATCAGTTTTCTATTCTTTCTCTTCCTGTAGTTTTAGAGTTAACGTGAAAATAGCTTGTTGTGTCACTGAGGAAGCCTCCTGGTCAGCCTTCTAGCTCGTGTGCGTTTCGGTGGCAGGTGTGCTAAATAGTAGTTTTTAGGCACTTGAGGGATGCCCATCACACCGGCACTGTGGGAGCCTATTTCTCACCCACGACCAGGTGAGACCCTCCTTTCCTCCGCTGCCTCGCCCAGGCCACCGCATTCTGGTTCTTTCTCACCACCCATTTTCATCAGATTCAGCCCTGCACCAGCAGAGCAAGTCTTGGCTTCTCAAAGACCAGGAACTTAGTTCTAGGTTTCCTGTTAAAGGAAAGTGTATAAAATCAGGCAAATTGATATGACTTTTGAGGCCTCAGGATCTCTGCATTTAAAACAAGAACTTGAGTTACAATACTATTCTCCTCCACTTTTGAAATTCTAAAGCTCCACACAATAGTTTTTTTTAATTAGCTAAAATTTTTTCTAGAATATATTTTCCTAAGATTCACAAATATCTGTTAATTTATATTTAAAGATGTTATGTTTAAGAAATGGAATGATTATTTACTTTTAAAAAGGAATTTAAGTCAAGAAATATTTGATACTGAATGTTTACTATGAGTTCAAGTATGTAAGCTTAATTTTTGTGGTACTGTCGATAAACCACACAATGTGAGAGATGTGGGTTAAGGTTTATCTGGGGCAAAACGAGGACCAGAGCCCAGGTGACAGCATCGCCGAGAGCTCGGATGAACTGCTCTGAAGAGGAGGGGGAGCTCAGCATTATATGAGATTTCAGTGAAGGTGGCTGTGTGGTCCAGTACACGTTTAGGCAGAGGCTGCAGCTTATCGAGGAGCAGGTGTCTCTGTTAATGATTTTAGTGCTTTTCTAGATAGGAGGAGATGCAAGAATTTGGGCTCATAAGATTTCCTGAAAATGTCTAACTATCTGAAGGCTTTTCTGCCCATTTTCC